>NW_006443567.1:1324069-1328888 GCF_000325575.1 Pteropus alecto
ACCTGAGATATAACTATTCCCATGATATAAGTAAGGAAGTTTATGATCAGAGGGGTCAAGTAAGCTGTCTGGACTTGGCAGAGTAAATCCATGGCAAAGCCACAAAAGGAATCAAAGTCTTTCTGGTCACCGACACATTCTCATTGAACCAAACTTTGTGCAAAGAACGATCTTCTCAACTCACAGCAAACTGATCTTTCCATATGCGCTTGTTTCTCTCTTCTAAGGTCTATCTTCTGATACTAATTTCACTCTCCCTACTCTTTTCCCAATGAATTACAGATTTCTTTCTTTTTTCCACATACGTATTAATCAGATCTCCAACATACGCAGCTCCTCTTCACAGATGACTAAAACCCCTCTATTTTACTTGTTGCTAAACAGGGGAATAAGAAGTTGCTCCAAAAATTGATAGTAAAATTGACCTTATTTTTTGAGATACATATGATAGCGGGGGGAGATCTATAGTGAGAAAGTATTCTAAATCATTAATATTTTGTTATTCACCTTTTGGATTCTCCTCTCTCCCCCACCCCAGCTGATTTTTATCTAATCCCTCTCAAATGTTGGCTTAACACTTCTCAAGAACATAGACTATTTCAGGCAATTTAGACGTTAGAATGACTGAGCAGCAGGGTTGAAAACACAAAGTACAGAATGTTGACTCTGAAAATAATGTCAAAATTATCTAGGTACACACTCAGATACAATGAAATCATGAGGGTGTTATTTAAGTAACCCATAAAATGTTAAAACAAAAAAGGGGGTCAAGGTGGGGATCAGATCTGTCTCATCTCTGGAAAACAGGAAGTACGCAATATACAAGACACTAACATTTAGTTATTTCTGCCAGAAAAATGCTATTGGGACCAGACTGAAAGAGATGAAGAAAGCTGACTTATAGCTACCCTTACTGAGGAAGAGTAAGGGTAGCTATACTAGGAGCATTACTAGGAATTAGACAAGATACTGAACAGTTTCAAGGAACAAACCCACAGGAATGAACGGTGACAAAATGGTCAATAACATGGCATAGAAAAATATTGCCAGGAAACAGATGTGACTTATATCACCATCATATCATATCATAACATCACATCACCATCAACTCAAAAAATATAAAGAAATTACAGCTACACAGCAAAAGAACAAATCAGAAATATGTAATTCAGGAATATGCAGGAGTCAACAGAAGCTAAAACACGAGCTGGCAGCACTCAGCAAAGAAGTGGAAGAAAAACAAAACTATCACTGAAATAAAGCCAAATTGGAAGCAGCACAAAGATTGACAGATACTCCTGAAACCATTGTAAAGGACATAGTGAACAGGACTGATAAAAGTGAGCAGAAATGAAGAAAACATTTTAAAGTCAGAGAAAATTTCAAATGTAGCAGGCAAGTAAAGAACAATCAACATAAATATCGGTATATACATATTACGTATTTAAAGAAATAATTAAGAAAGCTTTGTATAAATGAATCTGGCTCTGAATTTACATATTAAAGGGTCATACTAGGTCCCATAAAAAAGTGACAAAGAATAAATAACACTTAGATATATCCTACTCAAATATAAAAAAAAATTCCTCTGGAACTTGGTAAAATACCACATCAATTTTGAGTGAAAAATAATAAGATGGCCTCAGACTTCTAAAAAATAACATTCAACACCAACAAATGGTGGAGCAATGAAAGAAAAGATGACCAATGAACTCTACCCATAAGAAAAGTGTCGTTTACCTTCAAAAACTCAGAGCATATAGTTCCTGGGAGTTTTTTTGTTTTGTTTTGTTTTGTTTTATTTAAGAAACAACCAAAAAAAAAAAAAACCACTAGCTAACAAAAAGAAATTGAATAGGACAAGATAGTAATTATTTAATTCTTTTTTTTTCAGATTTAGTAAGACTAAAACACCTGGGGATTATGGTCACAGGAAAATATATAAATATCACAAACACCGACTACATAGAAACAATGTAACTTACAAAGTTGCCATGGAAAAGTTGAGTTCCTTGTCTTCCATGGCTAAGAGTCAAAATGAATTATTCGTATCTGAAAAATAATAGAGGTATATACACCATTTAAAGGTATAAACACTAAAAGGATGTACACAATAAATTGGGGAGCACAAAAATTGGAGGAGATGGTGGAAAAATGGAAATATATTAAACATTTTCACAACAGCCTAAAAGATCATGAATAAAAAGGCAGATGACAAGCAGAACATATATACTTACAAAATTTATTACAGATCCCTAATAAATAACGAGCTTCTAAAAAACACTGAAAAAGAAACATCAATGACCCAAGAGAAAAAATAAAAAATAAAAGAAATAAAGGAAATAGTAAATTCCATAGGACAAATGGCCTGGTTTCCTCCACAAATAAATTGCAAGGGAAAAAGGGTGGAAGGGAATAGTTATCAATTAAAAGAAGGTTAAGAGGTATATAAACCACGTGTTGACATTTTTTGAAATGTAATTCAACCAAATAATTAAAAATACATTTTAAAGACACTAGGTTATTTGAATATAGATCATTAAATATCAAGGAACTCTTATTAATTTCAGTACATGTGATGTCACAGATTGTTTTAAAAGCCTTATCTGATAGAGAAACATACTGAAGTTTTGAAGAGTGAATTTATACGATATCTGGGGTTTATTTAAAATATTCCATAGAAATTACAAGAAAGAAAAAGGATAAATGAAACAAAATGTTGGTATGTTTTGACTCCAGAAATAGGTCTATGGAGGCTCACTGTACTGTATTCTCTACTTGTGTATATGTTAAAATCTTAACTGTGTACATTCAAATGAGCAGTCGTAAAAGTCCTATACAGCAGTGCAGTTCTCTGTGTCTAGAGAACAGATAAATAAAAAAATCACAATTACTTCAGTTACCATTGAAATATAATTCCCTTTGCTTTTTATTACTTGGTATTAATTGTTTTAAAACTAAACATTTAAAATGAGGCATATAAACAGTCATGTAGCAGTTTGGTTTTTTTGTTTTTTTAATTTTGAGCTGACTGGTTGACTGAACTGACTGGTAAATTCAGTTAAACTAACTGTATAGGGACTTTGACTAAAATATAAGAATTATATTATTGCAGTGTTACTGATGAAATCATTTGTCATTTAGGGAGAGAGGAGGAGGAGGTATACTAATCTTAGAGATACTACGATAAGGAAAATTCATTCCTTATTGATTACAGCTCAGATACCAGGCCCTCAGGGGAAAAGGGGAGAGGCACAAACTTTGCTGTCCGGCTATTCCAAAACCCCCTTTGCAGCGCCTCACCACTCATACAGGGGAGGGCTTCTGCTCCACTAACAAATCTTGCGATGCTGTTCATAATTACTACTTCAAGTAAGCAATTAGCCATCCCAAGCTAATTGCATTGTTTAAAAATAAGACTCTGGACAATAGAACATTTGAAGATAAAGGAACAAATCTTAACACAGGCATTTCAGACAGGAAGATAAAAAGTGCAAGGGTGGTGATCAGATTTTCATTAAGGGAAGTAGGTGGTTACAAGCACTTTTTAGAACTAAGTGAACATAAGACTATAGGGAGTAACATACTTGAACTGCTCTGTGATGCAAACTACCAGACACTTTTAACACTACTTTAGCAAAATTCATATATCAAAGCAAATAATAAATATGCTTCGTATTTATCCCATCCTAATCACCTATTGAGGAAAACATTCTCAGCACCTTGTCTCGATAAACTTTTATTAGCTTTGTTTTAATTGCTTTAAGAACCTATAATTTTTTTGTTTCATTTGTTAAAAAATAAACATCCCACTAATTTCAATAAGATGTCTTCCTCTACTCTGCCTACTTTCTTATTGCAGTTTTCACTACGTTGTAATAGCAGAAAATAACCAAACACAATGTGCATAATGTACTTCTTGCTTTATAAAATGTCCTGAAAAACACGGCAACACTAAATGAGTGGCAGTACTTACCTATTTAAATGATTAGAGAAATCCAAAGATACATTGGTAGATTTGACATGATTAAATGATTATGATTATGAGAATTCAGGAGTCTGAAGTTCATATTTGCTATTTCAGCATTTCCACTCAGTCTTAATAGTTTCCATCTAAGTGGTGCTTTTATCTTTAGACATGGTTATTTACTTCGCCATTCTCTTTTGTTCTGTCTTATAGCACTATTATGAATTCCTTCCTAGGTGGTAAGTAGAGCCTTTGCCAGTATCTGTGCTTTTACTGCATATCTGCCCCAAAGTAGCCAGATTCTCACACTATCCTCTGCAGCTCACAGGACAACCTGCTCTTCCAACACACACACACACACACACACACACACACGCTTGCTTCTTTACTAAGACACACTCCAAAGCTCCTTGGCTTAGCTCTCATGGATGCTACTCAGATGCTGCCTTGGCGTGGTTGGCTTAGCTCTCATGGATACTACTCAGATGCTGCCTTGGCGTGGTATCCTCTCTGACCAGAGATCGCTTCCCCACAGAGCACATGCTCACTTGGTTTGATGATAGGGAGTATATTTCATCTACTTCTGCCCTGAAAGGTCACTCTCAAATGTAATCACAGTCTGGATTCTCTTTCTGAGCCTTACCTGTAGCTACACATCTTCCTAGTTCTGGCCCAAGGCATGGTAAAAGTAACAACCTGGATTCACTATGAGGACAAAAACCGCCTTTCATTTACCACCATATCTCTAACTCCTCTCAGTATATGTGGACTATTGACCATTTTGAATGACTGATTTATGGTCTCACTGGGCCCTTTACCTAGTTTTTTGTTGTTGTTCACTTTCGCATAGCA
>NW_006443567.1:1329010-1334655 GCF_000325575.1 Pteropus alecto
CAACTTTCCTGGCCTGAGAAATAACTCCTGTCCCAGGCTTTGCCTGTTCCCCAAGTAAACTGGCTCTCTTTGACTTCATGTCAGATTCTAAAGAGTAAGTGAGATCTTGGCCATGCTCTCATTTCCACTCTCCCTGAGCTTGCTCTGCTCCTCTTCATAGCAACTAAAGCCAAGATCATAGCGAGAGACCTGCCTCCCAAGCAAGACTTTGGTTCTCAGGCCTGGTAGTAACAGCCCGTGTGTACTGTAGCAGGGAGAATCCTAAATACCTCATGGGTGTGACTTCATCAAATCCACACCTCTGAGGTAATCAGTATCTCATTTAATCCACAGAGTGGTTTACCAGTACAAATAAAAAAAAATACCCAGCCTCAAAGGGTCTTCTTAAACAATAAGGAAATTTATTATCAAAATTCATTATTAGTCCTAAGGTATGGCTGGCTCCGGGCATGGTACAATGACATTTGGGCAGATATAGATGAGAATGAGAACTCTGTACTCCTCAAATCCTCACGAACCTTCCTGGATGGCAGAGGCAGACCCCACAAATCCCTCAAGCAAGCTTCTCTGATTTAACATTTCAATAACTTAACCTGGGATAACGACCTCACAAAGGTATGAAGATTCTTCTCAGCACCCAGGGCACTCCCTTAAGCTTCTGAGCCCCCTCCACCCCGGCCCACTGATCTCAGAATAGCTCAGCCATAGAAGGTCTGGTTCAGGAGATAGCCAGGCACCTTGCCAATTTCCATATACAGGAATCTGGGGCACAGGTATAGGTGAGGATTCTAAGGGTGTCTGCCCAAGGAGGGTGAAGCATTGAGATCAGGCTCTATTTGTTATAGTGCACTTACTCAGGATCCAGAATTTAATGTTAGCTCAAGCACCTGAAAGGGGGATTAACATAGTGTGCTCCATTATCAGTTAAAGCCTGAACTCAATAGCACCCCACAGGCAATAATGATGAAGGGGCAGAACTTCCCTGGCAGTGTTGAGAAAGGAACCAATAGGCTCAGGAAGATAGGAACATTTTATGTGTCCTGATTTATGCCTGTTGTCTCAGTCTAATCATTAATAGTGCCCCTTTTCACTCTCAAAAGTGTCCCAGTGTGGGATAAGCTCATTCGCCCTTTACCCATGTCACCCTGGAGGCCCCAGAGGACATTCCCTTCACCTGAGCTTTAAGAAATGCCTTGGTAAGAGAACCAGAATCCCTATGAAGCCCTGTGGTAGCTGTCCTCTGTAGCCTAGAGATGACAATGGAGAACACTGAGATTGAACTAAGTTTCCTGATCTCAATAGGAATAATGGGAGTCAGAGTGAGAGTGGTAGAGGCCAGTGATAGCCCTTAACCATTAAAAAGACACTCCTTTTTTTCGTAGTGCTTGATATTTATTGAAAAGAACGCCAAATGCTTTTTCCAGGTAGTAGTGAGAAGCTGGGCTAAGTGCCTGTTTTGGTTTGTTTTTTAGTGCTTTTGTCCAAATGCGCACATCTGTGGGACTGCTGCAATTTTTAAAGGAAAAATGACAGCTGTGCAAAACTGGTGCATAGGAGAAAAGCAATGTCTACGATTTAGCTGCCAAGCACACTAGGCCTCTGCAGCAAGCACGGGAGAGCTCTGGAAATAGATAAGGAACTAAGTAGGTTGAAAGAGTGGCCCCTTCAGGGCTAGGCGATCTGTCCAAATAAATGTCCAAGGAGGTGGAGCCAACTCAGGCATTTTTCTAGGTTGGTCCTTAGCTCCAAAGGCGGCGGTCTGTCGCTGAAGTGTGGTGGACGGTGGTGTAGTGGCAGCTGAAGTCTCTGGGCAGATGTAGGCCTGGCAGTTGGCAGGGCTGTGCATAGTCTGACCAGTTTGTAACAGGGACCTGCCCTATAACTGGGGCTCAGGACACAGTCCAAATTAGCAGGGGTGCATCCTGGGGCTGGCCAGAGTGGGTGAGAGCGCGCTTCAGAGCGAACCCCCAGCCCCAGCAGCAGGTAACTAACTGGAGCACAATTCCTGGAACAAAGACAAGCACTCTGGGGATGACGGAGAGAACCAGAGGGCAGGGGTAGGGTAGAAGATCCGAGGGCTAGGGGGTACACGACTGCTCAGGGCGGGGCTGGGGGGAGGTGGCGGCGTGAGGGGCCCTCCCCCTTGGAGGCCCGAGGGTCTCCGGGCCTAGTAATCATCCTCCTCTTCGTCATCACCGTTGACTTCTTCGTCGTCGTCCCAGCCAAAACACTGTTTCATCTCATCAAGAAAGGCCCGGTAATCACTCAGGATGGGGCTATCCATCTCGATGTAGGGCACCACCCACTCCTCGGCTTCCCCGGTGAGCAGGCTGATCAGGAAGGCCACCTTCATGGCGTCGTTGCAGAACCGGTTCTCGTTGACAAGCATGTAAGACGCCGTCTGCACGATAAACTCGGGGAGACGGGAACTCTCGCCGTTAAACGTTTCGGGGAAGGGCACCGGACAGCTCGGCGGACGTACCTGGCGCAGCAGGGTGGCCCTCTCGCACACCAGCAGCCGCAGCTGTTCCATGAGCTGGCTGTTCTCGATGCTCAGGGCGCGGTGCCGCATCAGGAGCGCGTGCAGCAGGAGCACCAGCTCGTCCACCATGGCGAACAGCTTGGAAGAGCAGGACTGGGCTCAGCTCTGTTCGGGTCGCCTAAGGTGCGCACGGACGCCTCGCAGGAAGTGCGTGTCCAGGAGGCGCGGGTGGCCAGGGGCTGCGCAAGACCCGCCCACAAAGTCGCTCACGCGGCCGGCGCGGCGGTGAGGGGGGAGGGAGCGTGCCCGCAGAATATACCGGCGCAGCGTGGGGGCGTGGTCAGAGTGGGGTGGGTCGCAGCGACGTGACCGGGAGGGCGTGGCCAGGGAAGGGGCAGGCAGGGTCTTGAGGCTGAGAGCTGGTAGTTCTCTAGACCACGGCAGGGAATTGTGGCCAATCCCTGGATGTGAGACCGGTATTAGCCGGGACTCAGCCACCTCTGATACCCATCTCTCAGAGAGGACCAACCTGTTCAAGTTTAAAGGATTAACCACCCTTCAACCCAGCCGACTCACACAATTCAGTGTTTTCCGATGGGCCTCTGGCCACCAGATTTCGTTTGTGCGATGTTTGTTAACACATTTTCTTGTTTATTTAAATCTCATTCACCCAGAGTGAGCTATTAGCACTGCTGGCTGTAATGCGGGAGTTACACATTCTTTAAGAGTAATGAAAGAACCTCAGGGGTCCTGTCTGTCAGACAAAACGGTATTTAAACAAGAATTTTCTTTAGCTGGGAAGTAATATATCTATCTTTTTATTATTTTTCTAAATATGGAAGTATGAAAAGTTCTGCAAAGTCATCTGATAACTTTCAGGCATCCCGCCTGCCTATCTTTGACTATTTCATATACTAATATTACTCTCCCTTGACCACTGGATATTATTCTTTGCTTAACAATGAAGACTTGTGTTGGTAAATGGTTTTGTTTTTGTACTTTGAATGTGATTACTCAAATAGTTATGTCCAAGACCTTACAACCAACATTTTCTGTTGGCTTTGCTTTTAAAATATATTCCCAGTTGAATCACTGCTTCCACTACCAACCAGATCCCAGCCTTTCTTTCTTTCCGGGATTGCTGCAACTTATCTCTTAGCTTTGACTCTTCTCTTCCTACAGCATATATATATTCTCTACACAGGTACAGGAATCCTTTAGAAGAAAATTTAGATCTCTTCATTCCCCTGCTCAAAACCTTCCAAGAGTTTTTTTCTTCTCAAAATAAAAAGCAAAGACTTAGTCGTGGCCAACAAGGCTCTGCCTCACCTTCTATGCCTCTGCACTCCCTGCTGTGCTCTAATCACGTAGTCCTTACTGATTCTCACACACATCAGGTAGCTCTGGTCTCAGGACTCTGGTCTAACTGGACTCTCCCCAGTTAGCTGCCTGACTCCTTCTCCCACTGTTTTCGGAGAGGACTTTCCTGACCACCTCATCTATCAGAGCACCCTGCTCTCTGCCAGTAATTTCTAACCCTTCACCATGCTTCATTTCGTTACATAGCATTTATCATACTGAGAAGGGACATCACTTGTCAAATTCTTAATCTTTTAGCAGGTAATGAAATGGGACATCTCCTGCAGAGTTAATCTTTTTAGTAAACCTAGTTAAATTTTCTTCCCTTCTTCCTTTGGAAAAAAAGGCCCTCTCCTTCAAATCCTGATAATTGCCTCAAACTGGCGACTCAGATCCTCTGGCTACTGATAAGGGTCATCAGCTCATTGTTAGCAGAAGTGGTATTAAGCCAGACAGGGCCCTTAGAATCTGAGAGGGGAGCGGACTTTAGGCCAAAGGTCTTTTTTCACTCTTTAGTAAATATCTTAACCAAGCCTGTTTCCCTTTACTCGCTTAATAGGCAAATCAATAATAGAAATTAATAGATATGTAATTTAAATAATAAGTTTGTATCTTCTTTTCTTTGTCTAGGGACTGAGGTGGCACTTTAGCAAGAAACCCAAAACCCCACCCTGAATGAGGCAGAAAGGGTAAGCGCACCATGAAATACTTATAGGCTGGCACTCCGAGTAGATACGGAAGAAGAGACCGTCCGTCCCTCAACATCCATACTAATAATAAGGGGGTTCATGGCTCTTAGAAAAGAGGTAGGCAGGAAAATTAGTTAAGGGGTTTCGGGTCTGCCTGCAAAGACACTGAGGTCATCCTATCCTAGAAGGGGTCCGCCCTAATCCACCCACAATTAAGCAAGCCAAAAGGCATTTTTTTTAACTCAAAGAAACCATTTGGCAGAGAATTAGGTACCAGTTTAAGCCAGTCACTCACAGCTGCGCAATGAAGGCCCCAACGACCTTCAACTCACCTGAACCTCATTATACCATCATTATAATATGATGCATATGCCCGGAAGTTCATTAATGTCCTTATAACAGACTGAATTCTAGGAACAAACATGCGCAGAAAGCAAATGATGAATCACTGAGTCATGTCAATCATAGTTGTCAATCAAGGAAGCCCACCCCTCTAAGAAAAGTAACCACCCACAAATAGGGATAAAAACCCTGAAGGCTTTGTCGCCAGGCCTTTTGAGCCACGCCTCTCTTGCTCAGGCCCGCTTCACGTCTGGAAGTGTACTTTCCCTTCTAATAAAGCTTTGCTTTTCTACTGTATTTCGATGTCTTGCTCGATTCTTTGTTCGAGACATCAAGAACCTGGACAATGCATCGGGAAAGGATCCCCACTCTCCAGTAACAATACTAGCAACCATCATATCATATATGTTGGTTCATTGGTCTGCCTCCACTTCAGAACGTAAGTCTCTGTGGACAGAGACTTTGCTTTATTAGCTGCTCTATTCCTAATGCCTGGAAAAGTGCCTGGCCCAGAGTCAAAGCTCCATGAATGTTTGGCAGATGAAAGATTCTCCGGGTATAGATGTTGAGATAAAATTTAGAAGGGGTGGCTGCACAAAGTGTCCAAGAATACTCTTCAAACTGTCCAGTATGTTCTATCTCTAATCATGAATCAGTCTCCATTGTGATATGATGACTGACATAATAAAAACAATGGTTAAATAATTTTTTGAACCCTCTTCAGTCTTTTTACAATAGAATTGAACAGGCGTTCACAGAAGTGAGAGGCTGAG
>NW_006443567.1:1336792-1339485 GCF_000325575.1 Pteropus alecto
CAGGTAGGAGGGACTCTCCTGTGATATCAGTCCTCCACTAGATGAGAAGCCTCTTGAGGCCAAGCAGGAACTCTCTCTCACTCCTTTTATCTTTGACTGCTGAAAATGTTTACTAGGTGCTCCATAAATGTTTAGTGGATGGAATAAAAAAAAAACAGGAAATGTCAGAGATAGGTTTCTGGTCATGTTGACCGTTCACGACTCAGACCATTCACTGCCTGGGGCAGTGATGAGTGTCCAGCTCCACTCTCCATGTCCAGACCCTACTACAGGAAGAGATACCCAGGGTTCTATTCTCAGGAACACACATCTTATGGCCGACACCAGATCTAGCAATTGACATGGGCTGCCTCTTTGACCTTGGAAAAGGACCATGCACAAATATGGTCACTATATGGGCCTGAGACCCAGAAATAAAAGACTTGCCTTAAACTGGGAGAACAATACTTTGATGATGCAGTACCATAGCTGCAGCTTCTCTGACTCTGATGCATGGGCCTTTCCAGTGAACAGTTATTATCCCCTGGACTTCTGTGAATCAGGTCAGTCTGGTGGGAACCCAGAGATGATTAGGCCAATCCTGCCCTAGTCCTCTTCCTATAAACCCATGACAGAGGAATCCAAAGGAAGCAGCCACTGGTATCACCTCTGAGGGGTCTCCGAGTTCCTAGGAAACAAAAAAATGTCCTTGCTAGACTGTGCACAGAGCTGAAGAGTAACTTTGGGAGGTGCTCGGAGGAGAGACAGGCAGTTTCTCAGTGACCCTCGTGGAAGCAGTTGGGAAGATGAGTATTATGAATAGACAAAATATATAGAAATATGATATTCATATTCACCAGCTTCCCAGTGTCCATGATGCTCTCCCACCAATGCTAAGGCCTATGAGCCCTTCCTTCTTCATTCTCCCTGCTTAGGGCTGCATGTTGCCTTACTTACTTCCCTTTCTCTTCTCAAGTGACCCTTGAATGTTTCTTTACACCTGTTTGAAGATGCTGTGGGCAGAGGCACAGTAGACCATGTGAATTATCTAAAGCTCAGAAACTTTATCAGGACAGCTCTGGCTCGGAACAACCCAAGGGTGGTTCAGACTCCACTATTTGACAGGGGTGTGATCTCTGGTGCTTATCACTCCCAATACTTTCCATGCTCAAGCCTACTCTAGAAGCTAAACTGTAAATTTACCTTGAAACAAATATGAAATCATCCCTCAATTCTTCAGCCTCCTATGCAGTGTGTACATATGAGGTGAACCAACCTGGCACTTGAATATGCAGGCAGAAGCAGAAAGTAGTTTTGGAGGGGAAATTTGTGAGAGAGTCAAATGCCACTAAGATCTAGGCCTGTGTCCATAGACCCACCTCCCCCTCCTTTTTCTTACTAGGTGCGGCTGGAGCTACTTTTTACAGTAACCACATCTAGAGGACTATGGAGACCTTTGGTCTAGAGAGAGAAAGAAGACATAGCTTTCTCCCTCTTATCTTTACTCTCTCCAGCTTACCAAAATGCCTTAAAACATTTTTACATGTTTATTTAAGTACTAAGTTAATGTATTTGTATGCTTAAAAGAAATTAAATATTATTGCTGTGTTAAAATAAAAAGGAAACTTTCCTAAAACCTCTCTTTTGCCCTACAAAATGTTTCTAAAAATCTCACTAAATGGGATTGTTGGAAATACAAAATTCCTTTTCTCCCTCTCTCTACTCTATCTATCTATCTATCTATCTATCTATCTATCTATCTATCATCTATCTATCTATCTATCATTCTATTGTTTGAGGAATCCTAATACACATAGTTCTGCTAACAAATATATGTCAAACCTTACATATCAGAAGATGTAGCTAGAGTACAAAGAACTATTTCTTTTTTTTAATTATTTATTTTTGTTACAGTGACAATGGTTAATGAAATCCAATATGTTTCATCTGTAAACTTAAACAGTAAGGCATATATATATATTTACATTGCGTGTTCACTTCCCATAGTTAGTCTTTTTTTCTGTCACCACCTATTTGACCCACTTTACCACATCTACCTTCCTCCTCCCCCCACCCCCTAACTCTGGTAACCTTTAGTCTATAGTCCATGTCCATGAGTCCCTGTTCGTTTGTCCTGCTCATTTGTTGCTTTTAGGTTTATATCCCACATATAAGTGATATCATGTGATTTTTAACTTTTTCTGTCTGGCTTATTTCACTTAGCATGATTATCTCTAGGTCAATCCATGTTGTCACAAATGGCAGTATTTCATCTCTTCTTATGGCTGAGTAATATTCCATTGTATATATGTACCACAGCTTCTTTATCTAGTCATCTATCGTAGGACACTTCGGTTGCTTCCATGTTCTGGCCACTGTGAATAATGCTGCTTAGAACATCGGTATGCAAATACATTTTTGGATATATGTTTTCAGGTCTTTGGGGTAAATACCCAGTAGAGGAATTGCTTGATCGTATGGTAGATCAATTCTTATTTTTTTGAGGAACCTCCAAACTGTTTTCCATAAGGGCTGTGCCAATTCACAGTCCCACCAGCAGTATATGAGAGTTCCTTTTTCCCCGTATCTTCTCCAACACTTATTACTTGTCCTATTGATATCAGCTATTCTAACCGATGTGAGATGGTATCTCATTGTGGTTTTGATTTGCATTTCCCTAATAGCTAGTGATGTTGCGCATCTTTCCATATGTT
>NW_006443567.1:1339661-1343852 GCF_000325575.1 Pteropus alecto
ATCATATATTTGTTGGCCATTTGTATATCCTGTAGGGAGAAGTGTCTGTTCAGGTCCTCTGCCCATTTTTGATTGGATCATTTATTTTTTTGTTGTTATTCAGTCATATGAGTTCTTTGTATATTTTGGATATTAGACCCTTATTAAAGCTAATGCTTGCAAATATATTTTCCCTTTCTGATGGTTGTCTCTTTACTTCGTTGACAATTTCTTTTGCTGAGCAGAAGCTTTTTAGTTTGATGTAGTCCCATTCATTTATTTATGCTTTTATTTCCCTTGCTTTTGAGGGCAAATTCATAAAATCCTCTTTAAGTACAAGGTCCTTGAGTTCAGTTCCTATGTTTTCTTCTGTGCATTTTATTGTTTCAAGTCTTATATTCAGGTCCTTAATCCATTTTGAGTTAATTTTGGTGACTGGTGAAAGACAACAGTCTAGTTTCATTCTTTTCAGGTGGCTTTCCAGTTTTCCCAGCACCATTTATTGAAGAGGCTTTCCTTTCTCCACTGTATGTTTTTGGCTTTTTTGTCAAAAATTATTTGCCCATATAAATATGGGTTTACTTCTGATCTCTAGATTCTGTTCCACTGGTCCATGTGTCTGTTTTGCTGCCAGTACCATGCCGTTTTGATTACTTTCTCCTTGTAGTAGAATTTGAAGTCGGGCAGAGTGATGCCTCCAGCCTCGTTCTTTTTTCTCAGGATGGCTTTGGTAATTCAGGGTCTTTTGTGCTTCCATACAAATTTGATGATTTTTTGTTCTATTTCTTTTAAAAATGCCGATGGAATTTTGATGGAGATTGCATTAAATCTGTATAATGCTTTAGGTAACAAGGTCATCTGAACTATGTTGATTCTTCCAACCCAAGAACATGAAATATATTTTCATTTCTTTGTATCTTCTTTGATTTCTTTTAATGGGGTCTTATAGTTTTCATTATATAGTTCCTTCACATGTTTTGTTAGATTTATTTGTAGATATGTTATTATTTTTGTTGCAATTGCAAAAGGAATTATTTTTTCCACTTCTTTTTCTGATGCTTCGTTATTAGAGTATAGGAACGCTATGGATTTTTGAATGTTGAATTTGTATCCAGAAACTTTACTCTATTTGCTTATTGTTCTTAGCAGTGTTCTTGTGTAGTCTTTAGGGTTTTCTATATAGAGAATCATGTCATTTGCAAATAGTGACAGTTTGACTTCTTTGTTTCTTATTTGGATGCGTTTTATAAATTTCTCTTGCCTGATTGTGAAGAGAAATTTTCCGCTCAATGTCTAATCTTGTAATCAGCTCTTTGTTCTGCTTCTGAGGACGTGCTTGCTGCGTAGGCCAAAGAGCAGAGTGATCTTGAGATCAACTGAAAAGTCACCCTCCCCTTTGATTGTTCTGTCTTGATAACAGATGTATTGCCTAAATTCCTCTTTGAAAATCTCATGCTCTATAACTGCCCATAGCCCATAGCAACTCCCGTGGTAACCATCTCAGGACAAATCAACCAATCAGCCCATGCCAAGTGTAACAGTGCAGATATAAAAGCAAAATTTCCCCTGAACTCGGGGCCCAGATCCTCAGATCGCTAGCTCTTCTGGGACCCCTGGCATAATAAACCCAAGTTCTTCAACTCTCTGAGTGGTATCTGATTTCTCGCTGGTCTGATTTTGCAACATTTCTGCAACATTTCTGGAGGCCCCAGCATGATTCCAATCATGCTGGCCCTTTGAGCTGCCGGACTGGTGGCTTGGCCACGCCGGGGCGGAGGGGCTCTGAGACGAACGAGGAGGTGCACCACCTGATAGTATTCCGGATTCTCTTTTGGACTGGTGCCCCCACTCCCCAGATGGCCGAACCCTCAACCAGACTCATAGGAAGGACAGACTAACTCACCAGGAATGGCCGCAGGATAAGGCAAGGCCCCAGGGCTCAGCCCCCTAGTCAGGTTCCGTCTCCGGATGGAGGAGGAACTTGATCACCTCCTACTGTTCAGTTAAAAGACACAGGTCATGGGCTTCCCAGCAGGGGAAGACATCAGGGTCTTCCCAAGGTAGGGGAAGACAAAGGTCAGAGCCTTCTAAAAAGGGAGAGGCAATGCTTTAACCTGGTGTGTGAATGAGTGAGTGAATGAGCGGCCTGGGCAGCTTGAATTGGTCAGGTATGTATTTGAGGCTCCACGACTGGGCACCCTTAAGGTCCACTGAAGGCTATGGAGTTCGAATGGGCTCATCTGTGGCTCTGTGGTATATGGCATACAGTCCAGGGTGGCATTGGACTAGTGTCCAATTGTAAGTCACAAAGCGGAGTCTGCTACAGCTAAGCGTCACCTAAGCTCCTTCGGGACACAGCCAGATGAGCATCTGAAAGGTCTCCTCTTTGGAGGGGGCACCCACCCTTGTTTGTCTTTGCGTCACCATCACAGGGTGGAACATGTTTGGTTAACACTGGGCAAAGGGAGGTCCAACCATCCTCCAGAGAGTAACCAAGCATCCTCCACAAGTTATAAGGAGAGACTGCTTACTCTCCACAGGACAGGGTAGGAATGGTGGGGACTTGATCGGTCAGGCACGAGTGTGTAGCTTCACAGCTGGGCACCCTTAAGGTCCCCAAAAGGCTATGGTGTTCATGTGGGCTCATTCTGCGGTTCTGTGGTGAATGGCATATGATCCAGGGTGGCATCAAACTAGTGTCCAATTGTAAGTCACAAAGTTGAGTCCGCTACGGCCAAGCATCACCTAAGTTCCTTCGGGATGAAGCCAGATGAGCACCTGAGTGGTCTCCTCTCTGGAGGAGGTACCCACCCTTGTTTGTCTTTGTGTCACCGACACAGGGTAGGATACACAGGGAGGTGGGACAATTAATCACTGATTCGGCTTAAGAATTGTCTATTTCCAAACGGCCTTTTTGACATAGGGGCCCTCTATCAAATTATTTTCTTGAAATTTTAAGGTCTATTTTCTGCCTTCATTAGGAAGCTCCCTAAGGCAAGTATGGAGGGAGGTTCCTCTAAGCTGACTGTCCTAATTTGTATGTTGAAAAAAATATTTTAAAAAAGTCTTCTCAGAGGATTACAGGGTCAAGTTGACCCCAGGAAAACTCTTTGTGAGCTTGAGTGGCCCAACCAACTCGAGAAAGAACAAGGAAGAGCCAGCAAAAGACATCAAATTCATTTTAGCCACCTGCTATACAATCACTGAAAAGGACTGCATTCTAACAGCCGCATCCTAGCAGTGGCCCGTCAGGAGGCAGATGAGGCCTTTATTAGGAACTCCCAGGGCCATGCCCCTGGAACAGAGATAGTACCTTTAGCTGATCCTGATTAGGATTATAATACCCAAAGAGAGAATGGCTAGATGTGCCAAATTTCTAGAGGCCCTCATGGGGAGAGTGAAAGAAAAAGGATTACAAAAGTCGTGAACTATGAGAAGCTTAGAACCATTACTCAAGAAAAAGATGAGAACCCAGCTAGCTTTGTAGCTGGCTGGAAGAATCCTTTAGGAGGTATACTAATGTAGACCCCACTTTCCCTGCGGGGTTAGCTTTGTTAGGCCAGCATTTTATTAGCCTGTCAGCCCCTGATATCAGACGCAAGCTCCAAAAGCTGCAAATGGGGCCACAGACTAACCAAAATCAATTACTATATATGGCCTTCATGGTCTATAACACTTGAGATCTTGAAGAGGGAAAAAGAGAACAGAATAAAGAACAACGACAAGCCAGGATTATGGCTGTCACAATTGGCCGGGCCCTTGGTTCCTGACAAGTGTTCCTTAAGAGACCGAGGAATAAGGAGACATTGAGTTCTTGCTTCAAATGCAAGAAAGTAGGACTCTGGGCAAAGGGCTGTACCTAAAAGCCCCCAAACCCCTGCCACACATGCAAAGAAACTGGTACTAATCCCTGGCATTGGAGAGTTGACTGTCCACACTCCCAGAGAGGAGGGCACCCAGCCAACACCCTAGTAGCCCAGGACCAGGAACTATGTGACTGAAGAGGCCCCTGTCCAGGAATGTGGTCATCACTACCCCAAGTAACTCTGGATGCAATGTGTAAGCAAATTCAGTTTCTTTTAGATACAGGGGCAACCAATTCTGTTCTTCCTGAATTTGCAGGAACAACCTCACAAACTATAATTATCATAGGAGTAGAAGGGGAAGGCAAGGTCAATCATTTTACTCCACCACTGACCTGCCAATGTGAAG
>NW_006443567.1:1345267-1348044 GCF_000325575.1 Pteropus alecto
GTCCTTTCCTTCATTTGGTCGACTCTATTTCCCAGCTTTCTATTTCATTTTTCAACTCTTGCAGTGTGTTTTTTATTTCCAGATCTATTCTGTTCTTTTTAAGGGTTTTCATCTCCTTGTTCTGCTCATCTAAGTGTTTTTTTTAAATTCTTGAAATTGTTGATATGGCTCATTTTGGAACTTACTGATATTTTTCAGAAGTACCACCCTCTATTCTCTGTCATTTAAGTTGCACATTTCTATGTCTGTAAGCTTATTTTCTGGAGATTTTTCTCTTTCTTTCTGAGATGCTTTGTCACCTTGGTTGTTCATGGTGTTTAATGGACTATTTCTCTGCCCAGGCATTAATGGATGTGTATTTTGCTTTTTTTTCCAGAAAGAAGATTTATTATATAATGGTCTATCTTTAGCCTGTTGCAAAGAAGGCACTTTTCTTTTGGTTTCCAGTAGGTGGAGTCTAAGCCTTTTGGATACCTGCTTTATATAAAATCTTAATAATGCCTTTTTCTTTTAATGGATGTTTAATCATGCTTACTACTCTCAGTCTCAGTCCCTGTCAGTGTTAGTGACAGTTTCCTTAGCGTTGCTCAGATTCCTCTGGTGCCCCTTGGTGTTTGGTCTCAAAGGGTATGGGGCAGGGCCCTCTGAGTTGGGGATTGTCAGCTGCGGCTCAGCCTCGGTTTTGCAACCGAAGCTGGTAAAATTCAACTGTTGTTTCTCTGTGGTCCTGTCCTGCTTCTCTGATTTCTGCCCTGATGACTGAGCCCTGCCCCTGGCCACATGGAGCTCGCAGCTCTCCCAGGCAGGGCTGTTCAGGGAACTCGCTGCATCTTCTCCCCTCCCCCTCTTCCTACAGGGTGCTCCAGCAGTTGCGAGAGGAAGCTTCTTTATTTCTCCCTGTCCACTGCCTGACACCCAGGGAAGAACTGTTTCTTAATGATTGCATAATCCTCCACCTGAATTTCTCAGGTACACTTTCGTCTCAAAACAAAAGAGACCCATCTCTGTTCAGTTTCTCAGATGAAGTAGGAGAAGGACTCGCAGTCCCAAAGATATAGAACTGGAAAATCAGATTTCTATAACTGAATGATGATTTTCAAGAACTTGTGTCATTATTATTTTGTATTCACGTGTATGTTTTAATATTGCTGTAATATAGAATTTGTTGTCTGTAGTGTGTCACACTAGATTGTCATTTTCATTTTTTCTCATTCCTTTAATATAATTAGTCACCTTGTGCATACAAGAGCTTATACACTTGGTTTGTTTCTGGTATTTTCATACATTTTAAAAAGTATCTGGCAACATGTTAAATCATGTTGATAGAGATATTAAGAGTGGGTCCTGTCATAAATTGTGTTTACCTGTTTGATTTTAAATGTAGACTAGACTTCTCTTTCAAACTGGCTAGTTACTTTGATCTAGATTAAAGTTTTCTGGTGGCAGAATAGATGTAGTGAATTGAATTCTTTGCTACTTAGCCTATCAAGAGTAGAAACAATTTTCCCTATCTCTTTAATCTGGACTGGCTCTGTGGCTTGATTTGAGAAATAAAATGTGACGGAAGCAACTTATATCTTATGAAGCAAGGCCTTATAGACCTGAAGAGACTGCTTTGCCACTTGGAATGTTCTCTATTCAGGGCCAGCCACTATAGAAGTCTAACTGTCATGAGATCATCATGTTATGAAGAAGTTCAAGCTAGCTACATGGGTAAAGAGAGGAGCAGCAAGGCAGCAAACGAACATAAAATGAAGATCCCCCTTGGACTTTGCAGGCCAGCAGAACCACCACCTAAATGCAGCTGAGTGGATGACTCCAGCTGACCACACAGGGAGCCAAAAACACATCCAGCTCTAAGCCCTACATATATTCCAAATCAGCAGAATTATGAGCAAATAAAACGGCAGTTGCTTCAAGCCAAAAAATTTGGGATACTTTGTTTCATGACAGTTGAGAACTGAAATATGGAGACATTCAGATAAAAGCGTAGTCCCATATCACAAGAACTGATATAATGTTATGAATCTAGTCCTGTTCTGTTTCTTAATCTCTGTATTTGTCTATTTGGTATCCACCAAATTAAAAGCCGACATTGTTTACATATCCCCTGTGATCCATAGCCCTTAGTCTGAAACCATGTTCTTTATCTAACTTTTGCATATCAAATCAATGTTTCTCCTGCCCTAAATCAACTCAAGGCCAGGTACCGGGTAACTAAGGACAGGCCTTACACCCAAGAGCCCCCTGGAATTATTTAAACTAGCTAATCCTAAACTGTTCACCCAGCCTGGCCTAACCTTTCCTATGGAAACTCCAATAAAGGCTGTGACGTATGTCTTCTCCTCACTCATTTCTGCCCCCTGAATAAAACCTGATGCTTTCCCCTGTGGCCCTGCATGGCATGTCATGCTCCTTCCTATCAGGAAATATAATAAAAATCTTCTTTCAGAGGCATTGGCTGCTCTATGTTGTCATTCGATCACCTCTATAAATTAAAATCCTGTGGGTACAATTGAGATAAGTCCAAAGTAATCCTGTCCTGTGAAGAACTCTAAGGTGAATGCATCTGCACATGCACATTTGTATCATTGTATGAGTGGTTGTATCCAAGTGGATATATACATATCACTGCCCTCTACCACCACAATGCTACTTGTAGTGTAAACTGGCAGTGTCATAGTATGACAAAGGTAGAATCAAAACTGACTATGTTTTCTTCAAAGACTATACATGCGTATGTAATAGCAGTGAAGCACATTTTAAGGAGGCGTTAG
>NW_006443567.1:1348077-1358286 GCF_000325575.1 Pteropus alecto
GGGTTCAAATCCTCATATTCTTGCTTACAAACTATGTGGCTTGAGCAAGTCACTTAATTCTTTTGCGTTTTCATCTTTTCAATAAATGTATATAATAATAAGATCTAAATCGTAACACTGTAGTGAAAATCAAATGATAAATATAAAAGTATTTGGCAAACTAGAAAGTGCTATACACAGATTGCATATTATTTTTTTACTGAATAATCATGATTTACTAGTCTTGTGGTGACTGTATTACTTGCCTTTTAAATTTAATGTGTAGTTAGTTCATCTCTCTTATTTTATGTTACTATCTATAAATTTAACTATGAAGTTTAAATTAAAAAAATGTTTACTCTTGAATAAGAAATAGTTGGAAAAATAAAATAAGATTTTATCCTACTCTTGCTTTGTGTCAATTAAAAACATACTGCTCTCATGATAAGATACTTTTTTTTTTTAAGGAAAAACCACACTGCACCTGGGATGTAGATATGCGATGCTTTCTCAGAGTAAAGAGACAATTGTATTTCCAGACACCTTTCATCACTGAGCCACCATGGTGGTCCTCCTGGGACAGGCCAGCAGCCCCAGCGGTGTCTGGGAGACAGAAAACAGGGTTTCTCTCAGCCCTAGAAGGATCTCTGTTTGGCCCTCAACTGAGTCTCAGAATCCTGTCCTTTCAGGTGCCCTAGATTTTCCTGTCAGCCTTCTTCAAATCCCTTGGCTTCTCCTGTCCATTCAGTGACTATTTCTCTCAATACAGAAATCAGTTCCTTGAGTCAAAGTCCTCCCTAGGTAAGAGGAAGTGTGTGCTGTATAACAGTAATCTCAGCATCTTTCTCACATCTCATACTGTTATCGGTAAGTACACCAATGTTTGTGCAAAATGGGGATGGAATCACAGAAGTTCAGAGTTGGAGGGGACAGTGACAGTTGCTCATTCTAAGGGCTCCAACACTGTCAAATGAGAGAAGGACCTGCAGAATGGCCTGCTAGTACAAATAGATTACAGATGGGGAAGGGAAGGTCCAGAGCAGATGAGTAACTTACACAAAGCAAACATAAGACTTTATCTTTAAAGGCATCATGGAATTGTGAAAAGATGACAGGACTTGGGGTCAGAATACCTCGTCCAGGTTCCACAGCTGACATATTCTATCATAAAAGCCCTTGTGCATCTCTGAAACCCAATTTCCTTATTTGTAAAAAGTAAATAAAAATGGCCCCTCACAGAGTTGACGAGAGTCTCAAATGAGAAAATGAATATGAAAGTAAGTTTTTGGGGGCAGTTTTCTTTTCCTCCATTATCCAAAACTCCTTTTCACGTGTGTGTGTGTGTGTGTGTGTGTGTGTGTGTGTGTGAGAGAGAGAGAGAGAGAGAGAGAGAGAGACCTAACATCATCAAGGAATGTATTCCTTTCAGAGATGATGTAAGTTTTAAAGTATAAATTGTTTTTCACATTTTAATTCTTAATTAAACTTGTTTTGAAATAATTTTAAACATACAAAAATGTGTAAGATTTTACAAATTCCTACATATCCTTTGCTCAGGTAAATTGATTGCTAACATTTTACCATATTTGGCTTCTCTTTCTCTTATAGTATTTGTGTGTGTATACGTATATGTGTGTCTGTGTTCTTTTTCTCTTAATCATTTGAGAGTTGTAAACATGAAGGCTCATTTCCGCTCATGATTTCAGCATGCATTTGTTACAACAAGTATACCGACCTATAAAACCACAGCCTAACTATCAAAATGAAGACGATTAATATTGACATAATCCTATTATTTAATCCACTGGCCCATTAAGAATTTTCTCCAATTGTCCCCAAAATAAAATTTTTAGGTCCACGATCCAATCTTGGATCATGTGTTGCATTTAGTTGTCATGTCTCTTCAGTTTTCTTCAGTCTGGAATAGTTTTTCAGTCTTTCCTTGGCATGACCTTGACAGTTTTGAATAATGTAGGCTTTCTAGTAACTCTACAAAGTGTCCCACGATTCATGGTATTTCTCCATTATTAGATTCACATCATGAACTTTTGAGAGGAATATCACAAAAATGTCACTGTTTTTCTCAGTGCATCATATTGGAAAGCACATGATGTCCTTTTGTTTCTTCACTGGCGGTGGTGGTGCAGGACGGGGCAAATCCCTCAAGGTGGGGCTCAAGTCCTGCATCAAGAGAGAGGATTCCTGACTGAGCGCAGGAGAGAATTCAAGTGCATGCCAGAGTTAGAGATAAAAGGAAACTTTATTAGAGAATGGATAACACTCCAGAGACAGCATAATCTCTCCTCAGAGAGAGAAGTGAGAGAGGCTAAGAGGGTCGGAGAGGGAAAATGAGGTGGGGGTAGAAAGACCACAAGTGTTCATAGTATATCATTCTTAGTTTCTATGAATTACAGTTTAAAGACTTTGTTTACTTATTTTCCTTTGATGGTATGGGTATGCAATATGAAAGTAAGGGAATGAAGCAAGACAGGCGGGCATATATAGCATTAAAAGCATGTTAGCAATTCCCAACCTGTGTTCCATAGGTTCCACATGGTTTTGGCCATAGGAAATAAATGGTTGAGTTTATTTGTGTATGAAGTAAAGACTCTGCTTTCCCTTCACAGCATGGGTAAATAGTTTGTTAGTAATGCCAGCATTAATCTTCCTTTGTTCTATAGGTTTCTGGCAGTACATTACAGGCTCTGAATATAGCTTGATTTAACATTTAGTTCTCATGCCTCCTCCCTATATTAGTGGTATATTTATCAATTGGTTAACATGGTTTCTGCCAAAGTTTCCCCATTCCAAAGTTAAGGTAATTATTTCTTATATTATTAAATTATTAAAAATATTTAATATGAGTTTAATATTTAATATAGTTTAATTTAACATTAAACTATATTTAATAATAGTTTAATATGAAATATATTCTACTCTTAAAGATGCATTTTCCATCCTCGTTTACTCATGTGTTTATTTTTATCAGTATGGACCCTGGAATTCCCATTTAATAGATTATAATCTTACTATCTTTATTCATGTTGAAGTTTAAATTTTCATTATTCGAAGGGGAAACCCCTTTAAACTGGCTCCTGTGTCCTATTGACATGCTCACCTTATTCTTTGAGCACATTCTTTCTTTCTGGGACAATAAGATATTACAGGCTCATCTTGTACTTTTCTTATTCTAGCTCTAGAATCAGCCATTTCTTCAAGGAACCTTCATTACCTTTAGTGGATAATCAATTTTGGAAATAAAGATATCAATTCCTAAAGATTAGGAATGAACATTGCTACTGTGTTATAGATTGTTTACTTCTATAACAACTATATAGCCATGTGGGGAAAAAGATGAGGCTTAAACCTTACCTCATTCCATATATAAATATTAACTTGAGATAGATCGCAGACCTAAAATAAAAGCTAAAACTAGGAAGCTTCTATCTATAAAAGAAAAATATTATAAATTGAACTTCATAAAAATAAAAAAATATAGTGCTCATGAAAAGATGCTGTTAAGAAAACGAATAGCTTTTGGCCAGAACCACCATCTTCCAGTAATTTGCCAAAATGACCAACGCAAAGGGAAAAAGGAGAGGCACCTGCTATATGTTCTCTAGGCCTTTTAGAAAACCTGGAGTTTTTCCTTTGGCCACATACATGTGAACCTGCAAGAAAAGTGATGTTGTCGACACCTAGGGAATTGTCACTGTGCAAAAAGGAATACCCCACTAATGTTATCATGGAAAAACTGGAAGAGTCTACAGTGTTACCCAGCATGCATTTGGCATTGTTATAAACAAACAAGTTAAGGGCAAGATTCTTGCCAAGAGAATAAATGTACATATTGGGCATATTAAGCACTCTAAGAGCTGAGACAACTTCCTGAAATGTGTGAAGGAAAATTATCAAAAAAAGAAGGAAGCCAAAGAGAAAGGTACTTGGGTTCAACTGAAGCACCAGCCTGCTCCACCCAGAGCAGCACACTTTGTGACAACGAATGGAAAGGAGCCTGAACTGGTGGAGCCCACTCTCTGTGAATTCATGGCATGATAGGTATAAAAAAATAAAAGACCTCTAATGGAGTAGGTGTCCCCTCCCTCAAAGAAATATTTAAAGGAAACTAAGTGTCCTAATTCATTGGGTGATGTCTTTACTATTCAGATTTAGTGTTTTTTCTTGCTGAAAGATGTGAAGTGGTTTACTATGCATCTATTGCATTACAGTTAAGCTCAGGGAAAGTTGATTACTCATAACTGCATCATAAATAGCTATTTTTTAAGGATCAGGAACTTGCCTTTGAAGCCTGCTACTTAAAAATAGATCGTTTAAAGTGCCCTGTTCTTTGTGAGTTACATTTGTTTCCACCTTTCATGGAACACGACTTAGAAAATAATAGCATTTGTTATAATTTGGAACTAGAATACCTTTTTTATTTCAAGCAAGGGTAGACATTTATATAGCAGTTAATATGTTGTATGGCATTCTAAGCACTTTACATAATTTACTCAAAAATCTTGGCATAAGTACTGTTTTGCCCACTTTACATAAAGAAGCTGTGGCACAGTTAACTTGCCCAAGGTTACAGGTGCACAAAGATTCAAGGCCAGGCAGTCTGGCTTCATAATCAGGTCCCAGCCACTAGTGTCATATTGCCTCATCTTAAATGGGAGCGTTTTAAAGCTACTTTGTATAGTTTGAGTACATTTAGGTTATTCAGTTGCTTCCTGGATATATTTTACTTAGACATGGCACGCATCTTAAATTCAACATAGTCAAAAGGAACTGATCACATTCCATCCTAGCTGCCTTCAGTTTACAGTGATAGTTGTAGCTATAGAATCCATTTATTTGAAATAAAAACTTTGACATCTTGTAAAATAAAAATGAAAATGAATAGACAAGGCACTGAACATATATACACGCTTATATACACCAATGACTAATATCTAAAATTGGTAAACATATTTTAGAATATATAAATAGAACATATGTATCAAGAATATATAAATATATAAATAGCTCCTAAAATCAACAACAAAAATAAAAATAACAGAAGACAATTTGGTGGTTTCTTTAAAAGCTAAACACACTCTTACCATACTGTCCAACAATTGCATTTCTTGGTATTCACTGAAATGAGCTGAAAATTTATGTCCAAATAAATGTTTATAGCAGCTTTATTTGTAATTGTCAAAACTTGGAAACATCCAAGATGTCCTTAAAAAGGTGAATGGATAAACTCTGGTACATCCAGACAATGGAATATTATTCAGCAAGAAAAAGAAATGAGCTATGAAACCACCAAAAGACAAGGTAGAACATAAAATGCCTATTACTAAGTGAAAAGGGCTACTCTGAAAAGTCTACATACTGTACGATTTCTACTACATGACATTCTAGAAAAGGTAAAATCAAGGAGACAGTAAAAAGATCAGTGGTTGCTAGAAGTGGGGTGTGGGGTAGGGATGAACAGGCAGAAAACACAGGATTTTTAGGGAGTGAAACTATTCTATATGGTAGTATAATGGACACATGGACAGATACATTTCTTAATACCTATAGAATGTGCAAAAATCTTGAACAAACTAATTTGCAGAAGAAGACATAGGAATGGTTAATAAGTATATAAAAAGGTGCATAACATCATTAGTATAAGGAAAATACATAAGATAATATTTTATACTCATTCAAGTGACCGATTTTTTTTTAAATTGATAATTCCAAATAATGTTGAGTATGTGAAATGACTGGAATTTCACATTCATACACTGCTAGTAGGAATGTAAAATGGTACAGCCACTCTAGAGAACTGTTTGGTAATTCATTATCCAGTTAAACAGGTATCTACACTATGACCCAGCAATTCTGTTCCTAGAATAAAATCATATGTTCACAAAAGGTTTCTACTAGACTGCTCATAGAGCCTTGGAAACAACCCAAACGTCTATCAACAGAAGAATGGATAAAACAAATTGTGATGCATTCCTATAATCAATACCACTCAGCAAACTACTTACACACAGGACACAAAGATGAATCTCAAAAGCATTGTGTTGAGTTAAAGAAGCCAGTCATACCTGTGTGGTTCAATTTCTTCAGATTCCAAAATCAGGCACAACTACTCTGTGGTGATAGAAATCAGAGCAAAGGTTGCTTGGAGCTGAATGTGCAAAAAAGACACGAGGAAAATTTTGAGGATGACGAAAGGGTTCTATATCTTAACTGTGGTTCTATGCAATTGTTAAAACTCATCCAACTGAACACCTAAGATCTATGCCTCCTAATTTTATACATATACCTAAGTTAAAAAAAAAGACTGTAGAGTGTCATCCTCAAAGACCTTAACACAAGAAAAGCTGACACAATAATTCTAATCATAACTAATCTGACAGTTAAGTATAAAGACACAATGTTTTTAGCACTTGAGAAAAACTAATGGAACATATTTCCCAGGAGCCATTTTTGAAGACACTGCTAAAGTTCAAATTATCTCTCTCTCTCTCTCTCTCTCTCTCTCTCTCTCAGGGCCAATTCAGGTAAGCAGAACACTATTTTTTTCTATAATTTGTATATGCACAAATTTCAGTTACCACGTATTGGGGGCTGAATTGTGCCCCCCCATTCCTATGTAGAAGTCCTAACCCCTCAGTACCTCAGAATGTGACCTTATTTAGAGATAGAGTCTTTAGGGTCTTTACAGAGATAATTTAATTAAATTGGGCTCATTAGGGCGGGCCTTAATCCAATATGACTTGTGTCCTTTAAAGAAGAGGAAATTTGGTCACAGATACATACAGAGGAAGATGATGTGAAGACAGAAAGAAGAGGCAGCCATTTACAAGCCAAGGAGAGAGGCCTGGACTCTCAGAAGGAACTAACCCTGCTGACCCCTTGATCTGGGACTTCTAGACTCCAGAACTGTGTAAAAATAAATTTTTGTTATTTAATCTACAAATTACTGGTATAGCAGCTCTAGCAAACTACTACACTGTGGTGAGGTTAACTACTTTCCAAAATTATGGTTCAAATATCAGTTACCACAGTATATCAATTGAATAATTATATAAAGTACAGATTTTGCTAACTGTTCACATTAACTGTGAAAATAACAAATGTGCATCATGATAAATGACAAATCGCATCGCTTCTTATACAGTCTATGAAGTGACTAGTTAAAATACAACTGATATTTACAACTGATATTCAGTTCAAACACAGACAGCAAAGCATGCTAATTGTGTTGCATATTTTCCTCCCAGTGAAAAAAACATGTGACATTTTACAAAAATGGATAAATAGAAAGATGGAATTGTTCAACAAATGAAGTGTAGCAAACAAACAAACAAAAATAACACCAAACATGAAATGGGAAAGTATGTAATGGAAAGAATGAAAATGTAACAGAGGAGGTAACATGGGCAAAACTCTCACATTAAATAAACTTTTAGAGGAATTTCACAATATAAAAAATGCAGAGGGTCAAAAGTTTAAAGTTGATCAGTACTTAGAAAGGAATATGATAATTTTCCAGAGTATAGAAAAGATACATGTTTCATAGCATAAATTATATTACTTATATACTTGGAAGCTGTTGTGATTTTCAAGAATCTTGAGGAAGCTCCCATTACAAAATAGAGGTCTCTCAAGAGCTTACTAGGAAGATGCTGTGAATCTTACATCTGCCTATGCATCTGGCTGCAACTGCCAGCAGAGTAAAATAGACTGATCTCACGCAGGTGCCTCTCATGGGCAAACTTTAATCCAGAACCATTCAGGAAAGGGGATTCTGGGAAACTGTTCTTTGACTTCTCTTCTGGAATATAAAGAAAACTTTCAAATAATTTGAAAGTTGTAATAGGCATAATAATAGCCACTCAAAGATGTCCAATCTCTGGAACTTGTGAATATGTCATCTTACAGGTGAAAGGAACCTCACAGATGAAATTAAAGTTACTGTAAAATAGTAAAATTATCCTGGATTACCTACATGAGTCCAGTGTAATTATCTGAACCCTTATTAAAAGTGGAAGAAGGAAGGAGAAGAGTAAGTTAGAGAGATGCAGGAGAGATTCAAAATGTAAGAGGGACTCCAAACTACCATAGTTAGCTTTCAAGATGGAGAAAGGAAGCCAGGAGCCAAGGCATGCAGGCAACCTTTAAAATCTGTCAGCCAACAAGGAAACAGGAACTTCAGTCCTATAATTCCAACAGCTTGAATGTACAAGGAAACAATTCTCACTTAGGGCCTCCAGAAAGGAATACAGCTCTGCTGACTCACTGATTTTTGCCTAATGAGAAACTTGTCAGACTTTTGACCTACAAATCTGTAGGATAATAGATTTGTGTTTAAGTCGCTGGGTTGTGGTAAATTGTTATGGCAGCAGTAGAAAACGAATACTGTGATCATGCCGTATTCATAACAGACACCTAGAGAAACTAATGAGATGAATGAAAAATCTATCACAAAGACTAACAGTAAGTATTAAATCTATTAAAATATAGGACTAAAAGAAAAAACAAATGTGAGTATTATACTTACAGATAAAAATATATAAATTCCATAAACCTTGATAATGTGGAAATGAGATAATTAAGGAAGAACTAGAGTAAAATGGCTAGTGTTCTTCATAGTAGCGAGTTTATTTTTAATAACTAAGTCAAAATATATCATTCTAATGTGATAAAGTAATATATGTATTCAGATATTTTAAAAGATAATTATAAACACTTGGAGAAATAAGATAATTAATTAAATTTAAGTGGTAGAGAGGTGGAAGAAAAAGATGAAGAAAGTGGAAATACACTAATTCTACCACTGTTCATTATAGGCAATGAATACTATCTAAAGTAACAGAGGATTAAGTATACTCATTATAATTAAAGGAAAAGTACTAGATGCAAAATGGTATACTTCCAAAGCATCAAAAAATATACACACAAAAAAAAACAAAGAAAATATATTAAAGGCAATAGAAACAGAAAGCATAGCATAAGATAATTTGACAAAATTAAGTCCATAAGTCCCTGCCATTTCAATAAATAAAATCAGATACATTCAATTTTTAAAAGAGAAAAGCTTTCAGATAATACCATATAGGAAAACCCAATGTACCTAAAACAATGTGACTCAGAAACATTGATATTAAATGATGGAAAGAGTTAAATCATGCAAATGCAAGCAAAAATAAAGCAGGGCACATAACTGTAAAACCAGAACTGTTGAATTTAGGGCAAAAAACCTTAAAATAGAAAAAAAATTGTGGGATGCTTTATAATTATAAAGGGTGAAATTCTTAACAAAGATCCAACAGTTATGCAAATCTATGTGCCACATTATATAGCATTAATTTTCATAGGACAAAAATAGGAAAAAAGATTAAAACATGAGTAGTAAAGGTTTTAATTCACCTTTCTCAGACAATGATAGATCCAAGTGAACAAAAAAATAAAATCGAACCCAGAAACTCTCAGTATCATAATTAGTAAAGTATACTTAATTGTTAAATATTGAACCAGATATATTTGTACCAGGAAAAGAACTAAATTTCAGGTTCTCACAGTCTCAATGTGCTGCTTTATTCCCTCTAAACCTATGACATCCTCTAAGACAGTAACATGCAAAGGAGTGAACCTGGACTCCTACTTCAGATATATATGTATAACTCAAAATGAAAAAAAAAAAAAAACTTAATATAAGAGCTAAAACTTTAAAACTCTTAAGAAAAAAATATAGGTGTAAATCTTCATGACCTTATATCCGGCAACGGTTTCTTAGAAGTGACACCAAACACACATGTGACATACAGGAAAAAATAGACAATTTGGATTTCATAAAAATTAGAAACTTTCGTGCCTCAAAGGACACTATCAATAGAATGAGTAGACAGTCCACAGATTGGGATAAACTATTTGCAAGTCATATATTGGATAACTACCTAATAAACAGAGTATATAAAAAAATTCTACCAGTCAACAACAATGAGAAAAAAAACTCCATTAGAAATTGGCCTTAACAGTAATCTCTCTGATATTGCTACTCGTAATTTCTTTTCAGATATATCTCCTCAGGCAAGAGAAATAAAAGAAAAAATAAACAAATGGGACTACATCAAACTAAAAAGTTTTTGTATAGCAAAGGAAACCATCAACAAAACGAATTGGAGAAGATATTCACTTATGATACAATGGATAAGGAGTTAATATCCAAAATATATAAAAAACTCA
>NW_006443567.1:1358573-1364179 GCF_000325575.1 Pteropus alecto
GTGAATAGGGTGTGGTCCATTTGAAGAGAACTGTCATTAATCTGGAAAAGCCATGTCAGAATATTATTTTAAGACAGCTTTTAGTCTAAAAAGATATTTTTGCATATTGATGTTCATGGCAGCACTATTCATGGTGGCCAGGACGTGGAAGGAACTGAAGTGCCCTATGATAGATGACTGGATAAAGCAGCTGTGGTACATATATACAAGGGAATATTACTCAGCCATAAGAAGAGATGAAATACTGCCATTTGTGACGACATGGATGGACCTCGACATAATCATGCTAAGGGAAATAAGCCAGACAGAAAAAGTTAAAAATCACATGATGTCACTTATATGTGGGATATAAACCTAAAAGCAACAAATGAACAGGACAAACAGAGACTGATGGACATGGACAATGGACTATTTGTTACCAGAGGGTAGGGGTTGGGGGAGGAGGGGAGAGGTAGACGGGGTAAAGGGAGTCAAATATAGGGCAGTTGGGGGAGGGTGAAGTAGGTAAAGGAGATCAAATATATGGTAGCTGAAGGAAACTGGACTTTGAGTGGTAAACACACAATAGAATATACAGATGTCAAATTATAATGTACACCTGGAAATTATATAATTGTATTACCAATATTAGTCCAATAAATTTAACAAAAAATGGCTTTGAATAGACATTTCTCCATAGAAGGTATACAATTGGCCAATGAGCACATGAAAAAATGTTCAATATCATTAATCACTATGGAAACGCAATTCAAAATCACAATGAGATACCACCTCAAACTAACAAGATGGCTATAATAATAACAGTAATGAAACATAGTAACAACTGTTGCTGAGGATATGGAGAAACTGAAACTCTCATTCATTGCTGGTGGGAATGTAAAACAGTGTACCTGCTTTGGAAAAGAGTGAACTGTATGGTATGTAAATCATCTCAATAAAGTATATACTTCATATATATTCATATATATTCATATACTATTCATATACTATATATATAATGGAATATTACTCAGCCATGAGAAAGAAATCTTGCCGCATGAAGTATGTGTGCGTGTATACATATACATATATATATGAAGTATATATATAAAGTATATATATGAATTATATATTAAATATATATATATATGAAGTAGCACTCAGAAGTTTCATGTAGTGTTAGTTATGCAGTGTGGTAGTCCATACACATCGGTACTGATCTGCTGCCTCACCTTATTGACATAGAATCAGGCTCATAGCCCCTTACCTTCTGCTGGACTTTCAGCTTCAGCATCTCTCACTTCTGGGCCAAGTATGCATTCAGTTTCCTGATGAAAAACATTGGCTTCTCTTGCAGTTCATCTGCATTACCAAACAGGTGGTAGGAGACTGATGTGGGTTCTTGCTATTCTTGTAGATTCCAGTTTATCTTTTTTCCCTTCCATTTTATGTGCATCTTTCCTTCCTAACCACCTGCCCTGTTACCTTCAGGGCAAATATAAGACTCAGAAGGAACAGATGTATAGAGATCACTTTACCAGTTCCCATATTAACACATGATCAAATAATCCCTAAAATAAATACTTTATTCAATATCATTTGCAGTGGTTCTGATGTAATTGCTATACAGGTCTTGCTTTTAGTGTGTTGGTACTGTCTCTAACATCTATCTGCCTGAGCAACTGAGCAATATGATTGCCCACTTTGTTTCCTCACTTTTTTTTTTTTTTTTGCCACTACGTGGCAATTCTCTCAGGTATAAATTCTTCCAGCTTTTATCTTATGACAACTTTCTCTCAAAGCAACAGTTCATACCTTAGCTGCTCCCTTAAACCACATTTTACCACTCCCAGTCTCTTCCAAAAGAGAGCAATATGAAAATAATACTTATTATTTTATTGATTTAAATGTGCATTATCAGGAATCTTTTTTCTGTTCTCCAATTGTTTTCTGCTCTGTCTTATAAGATCTCCCAATCTGTGAACTTTTTCATTTGAAATGAGAATTATTACATCAATTGTTTTTCATTAAAAGATGCTAGACTATATCCTGAGGCAGAGTGGAGGTTGGGGAATATCAGTGTCTATACTGATTAGATTTTCATAGCAGTGAAAACCTGGTAATTTCTCTGCTAGTTTTGGATAGATTTATTTTAGCAGCCTGGTAGTAACTCTTAGAAATGATCGACATGATTAGACATGGCAAAAAGTAAAGATAACGCTATGGGGTTTAAGCTAATCTTTTGTGAGATATGTTTTTTTCCTTTAAGAGATGTTATTTTGCTTAGCCTCAAAGACAATATAAAATTATAGTTTAGAGGAAGAAAAGGCCAGAAAAAAGCATTCACTTTTTCTGTATTGAAAAGCCTGGTCTTGCTATTTCAAAAAGAATAGCCAATAAACCCTTGAGTAGTTGGCCCCATTTTCTGAACAAAGTAAAACAAAATTGCAATGTGGAGTATTTAGCACTACTTGTTCATATAACAAATTAAAGTAGATATGCACATTGTTTCAGTGAACAACCGCCTTAAGTGATTCTTCAGAGGAACAGTTCATTATAAATAGAGATAAAATATGAAAGCAGAAGAAACTGATAATGATTTTTCAAAGTAACACTCTTATCAGACTTTCAGAAGAAACCACTGCAGACAATGATAAATCATAACTTTCCAACAGCATGTCCCTAGGCTTGCAGAGAAAATAAGATGGATACATTGAAGGTAAAATTAAAGTTCCTATTACCGTTAACTTTTAATTAATCAACTCTACTACTTACCTCTGAAAACATATTAGCACTCCGTGTAAGCCCACTTTTGATGAACAGTTTCAAGACAAAACCTGTGTATTACTTCTGTTCTGATGAGACCTGTTATCTTATCAGAGCAGCTCAATGGCAAAAGGAGCTTAGTGACTTAACTGTAACATTCCTAAGAACTGAGGTCAAAGGCATTTAAGTTAACACTGTGTTTCACCACAGTTATAATGAAGGAGCGCTCTCAGGCATTCAAATGATTTGGAAAAGCATTGTCTCATGTCATGGAAGCCTATAGTTTTTTAATTGAAATATATTTGACATGCAACATTGTGTAAATTTAAAGTGTACATGTTGATTTAGTTAGAACCTCTCACATCATGTAATAATTTCTCTTTTGTAGTAGGAATAATTAAAATCTAATCTCTTAGTAAGTTTGATGATTATAATACAATATCATTGTCTATAGTCACTATATCGTCCATTGGATCTCCAGAATTTGTCTATTAGCTTCGAGTTTGTACCCTTAAACAACATCTCTCTTATTATGCCAAACCTCAGCCCCTGGTAACCACCATTCTACTCTCTCTTTTTATGAGACTGGCTTATTTAATTTCCACATAAAATTGATATCATAAATCTTGATTTCCCATCAACAAATTAATGGATCAAAAATATATATATGTGTGTATATGTGTGTGAATATACATACATATATACACATATACATATATACACACACATACATACACACACATACACACATACACACATACACACATGTATACGCATTTACATGTATACACATATACATGTATACATATATACACACACACATATATACACACATATATACATATATATGCACCCATATATACAACTATACATACCCCTATATATACACCCATATATATACCTACACATATATCTATATATACACACCTATATATATACACACACACCTATATAAACACCTATAGACAAACCTATACAAACATATATACGCCTATATATAAACCTATATACACACCTATATATATATACCTATATACACACTTATATACACACATATATACAAACATACACACATATATACACACCTATACACATCTATACACACCTATATACACACCTATATATATATATACCCACATCACACCCACAAATACACACCTACATACACACCCATATATACACCCATATATACACACCTATATATGTACCTATATGTACAACTATACACACACCTATAAACACACCTACATATACAAATATATACAGACATATATACACATATATATGCATATATACACACATAAATACACACATATATACACAGACACAAAAACACACACACATACAGACACATACACATACATACACATATGCACCTATATACGCATCTATACATACACCTATACATGCACCTATACACACATTTAAACATACACCTATAAATACACCTATACACACATATATACACATATACACACCTATATACACACACCTATACACACACTTGTATATTCACCCATATGTAAACATCTATATATGCACCTATATATACACCTATATACACACCTATTTACACACTTATACACACACCTGTATACACACCCATATATACACCTATATACACACATGTATATACACCTATACCTACACCTATATAAACACCTGCATATGGACATATATACCTATATACACACATATATACACCTATATACACAAATATATATACACACACATACACACACATATACACATATATACACACCTATATACATATATACACATATGTACATATATATATACACATATATATATATACATATTTATATATATAAAATGGAATGTTACTCAGCCATGAGAAAGAAGGAAATTCTTCCATTTGCGACAATATGGATGAATCCTGAAGACATTATGCTAAGTGAAATAAGACAGACAGAGAAAGACAAATACTAGAAGCCTATAGTTTCAGATCTGGAAGGGTTCTTGGAGGTCACTAAGTGCAAGGCCTAGAGTTTTGTAGACTTGTTCCATTAATAAAAGTAAAGGGTGAAAGTTACTAACAGAGTAAGGAATTATAGGCACTTATGAAGAAATAACCACAGGAGCAAGTGAAGGTGATTGGAGGATGACTTTGAGTTTTAGTACTTTCTGACCTTGCTACTATGTACGAAGAGTATAGGGTTGTCTCATGCTTTGGATCTAGATCATCATTATGATTACTCCACTTCCAGTGAGCGCTAGATCTATGTGAAAGGACCTTAACTATGAAATGTGAGACTTTTCTGGGCAAGGTTCTTATTTTACACGTGGACCTTCTCACCATATCCTTATCTGTTCAGCTCAGAAAACTTGAGATGAGACTATTTTCTAACCCTTTCTTTTAGTTTGTTTTCATTTTTCTTTCCCTCTAGTGTTAGTAAAATTATTTTGAAAATCCTGGTTTGGCATACCTTGGTGAAAAGGAACAAAAGAAAAAGACAGTTATAAAAAATTATTCATTCTTTGAAAAGAGAGAAAGTAGGTACAACTTTCTTTTGACATGGGATACAATAAGAGTAAGAAGAGAAAAATGCCAAGGAGAAGGCACAAACTCAGAGTGAAAGAAGAGGGTCCCACTTGACCAATCTCTCCTACGGGCTTGGAGAAATGGTTTCAGGAGCATCTCTTGGCTACAACCTGGAAAAGCTTATAAAGGGTAGCAACAGCAGAGTAATGGTAAGAATACTGGGAATAATAATGGACAAACTTAAGTTAGAGCGCTGGCTATGCCATGTGATTTTAGGTAAGTCACTTGACCTCTTTATTATAACTTCCACTTTGGAAATGTAGACAATATTGCCAAACTTAAAAATTATTTTATATAT
>NW_006443567.1:1364205-1402154 GCF_000325575.1 Pteropus alecto
TACACATATATATATCAAATAAGATAATATATATATATATATCAAATAAGATAATATATATATCAAATAAGATAATATGTATATTAAAGTAGTTCATAGATAATAGGCATTCAATGTACATTTATTATTATTACTATCTGCATGTGGGTTAAAGTGTGTCCTCTGAACATGTTATGTTTCTCGGGCAGATCTCTCTTGACACAGAAATGTTTGAGTGTTTTGGGGGACTGATATAAGTTTTTAAATATCAATTTTGAACATTGGCTTTCCATCTGAATTTCATCATGACGGAAGAAGTCCTCTTCCATCAGAAATTATAACTCTCTGTGTTCATTATAATTTGTGGCTATTCTAGAAGTATTCACAGTATAAATGACATGCCTATTACCCACCAGAAATATAATCTGAATTACCCAGTTGAGCTGGAACTAAATAATCTTTTCCAAAAATGAACCATAATCCTTACTAATTCACTCTGACTGCTGTTCATTATGCTCGTAATTGTGGCAGATACATTTGTTGAAATATTTCCATGTAATTGGACACTCTCTGAACCAGTTAGCACATGTTAGATACCCCCTCTCTATCTAGTCTTCTAATACAGAACAAAAATGGGGAACTAAATTGTAAGCAAGTTCTAGACTCTGATACTCATGTTCCTTTGTGCAAACCACCTCTTAAGAGGAAAGAGGATATTGTCTATCACTCCTGTAAATGAACAGACTTTGAACTTTAGAGCAGTTTTAGGTTTACTGAAAAATTGAGCAGAAAGTATATCTCTCTCATTTTTCTATGTGCAAACCTGATGTTGAGCCCTTTCAGGTGAGAAGTTTATTGTCTGCTCCTTTCACGTCTGAAGAATTCTACATCCATTTCAAACCTGTTCCAAAATGATTATGGGTTCATCAAAAGTACAACTTTCTACTACTGAAAACCATTTGTAAAGGAGACAAGGAATGAAAGATGTAGGACTGGCAGTTCCAAATAAGAAAAAATATCCGAGGGATATTTTTGAAATCTTCCTGCTCCAATGAAAACACCAACCACAGTTCAGGAAACATTATTAGCTCCGTGTGCTAATAAAGTCACTTTACCTAGCGAAGTCCTACTTTCCTAAGCTGCAAAATGAAGGAGTACCAACTCAGTGGTTCTCAACATTGGTTGCTGCACACTGTTACCTTCTAAGATGTTTTCAGTCTTACTGAGGCTGAGCCTCAAGAACAGTTTGTATATATATATATGAATTATCTCTTCCTTTAAGGTTTAACAGAATTTAACTGTAAAACTGCCTGAGATGTGTGCATATGAGTTTATGTGTGTGTGTTGGTGTAGTTTTCACAGGTAGATTTTTATCTACTGATTCAGTTTCTGTAGTGGTTACAGGCTTATTCAGGTTGTTTTTTTTTTTTTTTAGGAAATGATCCATTTCATACATTTTTAAATGTATATTGGCATAAAGTTGTTCATAGTATTCCCTTATGCTTTTTTAGTCTGCTCTGTACGCAGTTATGTTCATATTCTCACTCTTAATATTGCTTACTTAGCCCTTTTGTCTTTCTTTTTGATCCATATTTCCAGAGTTTATCTACTGTATTCGAATTCTTAAAAAAAAAACAAAACTTTTTGTTGCTCCTGTTTCTTCATTTTCTTTTTCCTTTATTTCTGTTTTTATATTTATTTCCTTATTTTTACTTTCTTTGCTTAATTCTGATGTTTATTTTCTAATTTCTTCTGTTGCACATTCTGTTCACTAATTTTAAGCCTTTCCTCTTTTCTGGTATATGCATTCGAGACTACAAATTTCCCTCTTATTACAGCTTTGGCTGCATCTCACAACTTTTGATATAAAGAGTTTTCAGTTTAAAATATGATTTGTTTTCTATTATGGTATTGCCTTTGTTCCATGAATTATTAGAACTTTATTTTAATATTTCTAAATATATCGAGAGTTATCTTTTAGTTACCTATTTCTGTCATTTCATTTCATATTAAACAAAAGAAATACTATCTTGTCAGTATGATGTTAGTTGCTATTCGTTAATATTTTCCTTTTGGGCTAAAACATGGGTAATATTTTTTTGAAATAAAAAGTGTATGTAGTTAATTGTATATAATTAATTGCTGTTTTGATATGTATAAATTATGAAAACAACACAATCAAGCCAATTAACATATCCTCCGCCTCACACAGTTATCATTTTCTTTTTTTTTTTTAACATGGATGAACTTGGAGGACATTATGCTAAGTGAAATAATCCAGAAACAGAAAGACAAATACTGCATGATCTCACTTATATGTGGAATCTAAATTAGTCAAATTCATAGAAGCAGAGAGTAAACTGGCAATTGTCAGGGGCTGGGAGAAAGGAGAAATAGAAAGATATTGATCAAGAAGTACAAAGTTTCAGTTATATAATATGAGTAAATTCTGGGGATCTAATATATAGCAAAATGAATACTTTTTGGAGATCCAATGTACAACAATGTGAATATAGTTAACAATATTGTATTGTACACTTGAAATCTACTAAGAGGGTAGATCTTAACTCTTCTTACCACCAAAAAAGTTTAATTTTTATGAAATAAATGCTTCAATTGTGCTCTGAAAAAATAATATATTCTCTAATCACTGGGTATATGTCCATTAGATAAAGCTTCCTGCTTTTGTTATACAAATATCTTATAGTCTTAATATTTTTACTGCTTTATCCATTCATTTTTGAGAGATACTATTATAATCTTTCACTATGATCATTGATTTGTGATTTTTCTTTGTAGTTCTGATATTTTTGGTGTTATGTGTTTTAGTATATCTTTTAATTTTATCATATCCCTAATATTACTTTTTTGCCTTTAAATCTATTTCACTTAATGTTGATATATATGGCATATTAATCCTGATGTGTTTTCTTCCACTGTTTTATCTTTAGTCTTTCTAGGTCTTTCCATTTTAGGCATATCTCTTATAAACAACATATGGCTAAACATTTTTATATTCAATTTGAGAGCCTTGATTTTAAATGACAATTATTGACATTTATATTTATTGTGATTACAGATATATTTGGATTTATTTCTATCATTTTCTTTTTGCATTTTTTCTTTTCTATAATTTTTCTTTGCTTTAGTTTACCTCTCTCCTGCATTCTATTTACTAATCCACTCTTTGTTTACCTTTTCCACTATCTACTGGTATTTAAAGAACACATTTTATTTCTATCATTTTAGTCATTAGCCTTAAGATTATAAATAAGTGACTTAAAGTCTAAATTTTAGCAGTTTCTCTAATCTCGTTTTGGACAATTCAAAAACCTCAGAACAATTTTACAGAGATCATTTTCCTTCGTGCTTAGATATCTAGTATTTTAATTCCATTTGGTTTTATACTCCCATGAAATTAGCCAGTTATTGTTTTAAGTAGTCCATGCCAAGATTACCTATTTATTTATCACTCTCTTTTTCACCATTGCTTCTTACATCTCTCTCTTTCCTTCTGAGTTTAATTACTATATTCATGAAGTAATTCCATTAATAGTTATTTCAGCAAATGACTATGACGGGTGAACTTTCAGTCTTTATTTCTTTGAAAGTTTGTTCATTTTTACATTACAAATTAGCTAGTTATAGAATGCTAGATTGCCAATCACTTTCTTCAATTACCTGAAGTAATGATTTCATTGTCTCCTGGCTTCTCTTACAGCTTTTGAGATGCTTGTGCCCATCTAATGGTCTGTCATTTCTTTGTAGGTAATCTTCCCTCCTCTGGATTTTTTCCCTTGTTGATCTGCTGTTTCACTATTATATATCTATGAGTAGTCTCAGTTTTATTTATTCTCTTGTGATTCATTATATTTCCAGAGCCTGGGGATTCATATACATAAGTTCTAGAAAAGTATTTCAATATTGTCTCATCCCTATATTATTTTTTTCTGGAACTCCTACTGCATGTATATTGAAATGTCTTATTCTATCTTCCATGTCACTTGATATATCTTTCACATTATCTATTTCTTTACCTCTCTGAAATGAACTCTAGATAATCTTTAGATATCTACCTTCTACTTCATGAGTTCTAAAGAGATTATAAACAGAGACGCCCAATATATTGTGATTTTAAGTTCAAAGACTATTATTTATTTCTGGAAATGAGATATGGTTCTTTTTCAGATATATTCATCTCATTTTTTAAATATTGTCTTGTTATTTCTTATATTTTTGATTCCAACTAAATAATTAATCATCAAAAACAAATTTATTTTATAGTCTCTCAGATTATTTAAAATTTACTGAGTGGATTAGGGGAATGCATTTTGCTCTGTCTGCTGATTCTCACTCATAGTTAATTGTTTCCTTTTGTGATTTTAAATTTTGAATTGTGAGTTTTTATCCATTGATCTTTGTATGAAGAAATTATGGGTCACCTGGGCAGGAGGCATATATGTTCAGGATGGTTTCATGTTTTCCAATGTACAGGGATAGTAGCATCTTACCCCCGATCTTATGCTAATTTTTTGGTGTAAAGTTTTTCAAATCACACAGGTAGTATGTAATTTTAATCAAAATCCACATGTGGAGCAGACCTAGGATTTTGAATTGTTAGAGATATTTTGATATTTTTCTACCCAGAGACATGAAGAAACAAAAATTCTTCCTCATCATATCCCTGAGCTGTTAAGTCTTGATTTGTTTTGTTACTTTCCCCCAGCATTCATCATTTAGCTGATGATGCAGCTCTTCAGTGGTCCAGCTTTAAACCAGAACCTTACTTCAAATTATTTCCCTTGAGTGAGCCCAAATCCTGATCTTCTGTCCTCAGGTGAATGTTAAAAACTCCAACCGTTAGATTATTGAAACACACAACTCGTTATCATTCCTACCTCCTAAATAGTTACAGCATTAACTCACATATTTCTTGCTCTGGTTTTCAGTTTCCCCTTCGTTTCTGACACCAGAATTATGATCTCACCTATAAACATGAAAAAATTTTGTTAGATCCAATTCAGCATTACTAAGTGTTCATTACAGGAGTATTTTCAAATCTCTTTATTTGCCATTTTGCTGCAATCAGTCTAACTGTCTATTTTGGGTGTCTGTCATTCACAGTAGACTGAGAGCTTCCCCAGGTTACACCTAGTGTTAAGATCATGGAGTATGTGGTTTTGGCATTCCAGGCAATAACAGAATGTTCAAAGTCATGGAATTAAAAATTCTATGCTGTTCTTGGGGATAGTCCAGTGTGGTTCATGTTTTGGTTATGTGAAGGTAGGTAGAAGAAGCTATGGCAGGTGTCAACCACGATGGTCATTTCATACCATAACAATTAATTTGGGGTTATCTACCTATAAAATAGAAGCCATGAAATGTGATTATCAGATTGTGTTACAGGCTGACCACTCTAATTTCTCTGGGGCTGGACTGTGTGTGAAAGTAGATGTGGGGAGACCAATAAGATTACCACCATAGTCTAGGAAAGAGTCCATTTTTAATCAGCCTATTTTCAGTACCACAGTTTGACCACTAGGTTTCTGTAGAGCAGAGAAGATATATTATAGAAGTGTATCGTGCACACATGCACCACCACTTCCCTCAACCTTTAAATAAAACTTGGCATGTTTATGCACTCAATAAGTCATTAATTACCGGCTGATTCAACAAAGCAATCTACTATTCCATAGCCTCACTCCACCTACAACATCAAGCCCTTATGAATCATATAAATCTTCCCAATGTCATGATAAGAAACTGAAGTTTAAAATAAATAAAACATAATGAAATCCCTGAGATGACCCAAATCAGAAAAGTGGCTGTACATTTCTCTCTGAGAACAGTGCTCATGCCATTTTGGAGACCTCCATCTAAGTTGTATAGCTATTCTGGTATACTGTGTCCCTAAATCAATTGCTTGTATGGATAATTAGAACCCTCTATTAGTTAATTAATAAGGGCACAAGAGTTCTCCCTCCCATCAAGTTACCCTAAGACCTAAAATAAAATTTCTTCTTATATAAAAACTTATGGTCTTCCCTAAGTAGCTCACAATGGATGATTTCTGTAGGAGAGAGGCTGACTATCGAGATCAGTCTGTTTTCTGAAATGCCCATCTATCCTCTAGTGAATACCTTTCATCACACATTCAGGCTCGTCTTTCTCAACCAATTCCCTAGGTTGTTTGATGGCACAGAGATCTAGTGGTGTCTAAATCTGTTTTTGTCTCTTCAAAGAGCTACTGAAGACAGGTTGAGTCCACACTGGTCGGCTCAGAAGGAAGAAAGATATATAAAAATATACCCAGGTAGGCACAACATGACATTTTCTTTCAAATATTCTGCACTTGTGGTCTGTCACACATTTCAATAATATTTTTCTACCTTATTTAGACAATGTTCTTCTGAGTAAATGAACTATATAAATAACACAACGAATTGGATAAAAGATTGATAAAGTATTACAAATTAGTAAGCAGGCTCCTCATGATGCTATTCATAAACTGTTTATTCAGCTAAGAGTAGTGTAATTTTTTTACTTTATTTTTAATTTTGTAGAAAAGAAAAATACCCATTCCATCTCTCATCCTTATTTATCCCATTCATGATTATTAAGGTTCATGAATAATTCTTTTTTATTCTGATTTACAATGATAGTCTTGCTGCTTTCAGGTATAGATAGTATGTCAGGAGCAGAAGGGTTTCCAACCTGGAGAATACTTTACCAGCAGTGGTGAGCGGTTCTTCTAGGAAGGAAAAACATGGGGACATTGAGTTCATCATGACAATCATGGAAGAAAATCAGGTATCTGTGTGTCGCTTTTGTGTGGCAGTCTTTATTTTCAGTGGGTATAGAGTCATTGCCTGTTGACACAGGAGTCTTTTTAGCCACCTCTGGAGAGGTTGTCTTCCATAAGTGTCATCCATTGATTCTATGTGTGCCCTATCTTTTGCACATTCATTTAGCAAATATGTACTGCACTCAACATTTACCATGCTCCAGAGGCAGTATAACATAATGGTTTAGAGCAAGAAATCTATAGGTGAGTAATCAGGCTATGTTCAAAATCTGACTCAGGAAATTATTTCTTTGTGACCATGGCGATTTACTCAATTTCGTTGCCTTGTTCTTTTCATCTGTAAATTGAAGGATAATGATACCTCTTAGAGTTATTTGTTAAGATTAATCACTTAATATGTAGTCACTGTTTAGAAAATAATACAAACACTAAAGTACTGTTTACCACTGCCAGACACTGTGCTAGTCCTGAGGATATGGCTGTCAGGGTCTTACTCCATGGAGTCAGCCCCTGCAGAGCAGCTTGTACACTGGAGTCATGACCAATCCTCACAGCCAGTCAGCCTAAAGGTCAGTCCCACCCACTGACATGCCAACAGCAACCAAGGCTCAACTACAACAGGAGGGCACACACAACGCACCCAAGGGACACTCCTGAAGCACCCAGCTCAGGTGATCAGGGAGACTGCGCCATTGGTCCCCACGGCATACCTAATACATAAGGCCACTCTAACAAGATGGATAGAAATAGCAGATCTACCTAATACATAGAAACAAACATAAGGAGAAAGCCAAAATGAGGAGACAAAGAAATAGATCCCAAATGAAAGAATAGGAGAAAACTCCAGAAAAAGAAATAAATAAAATGAAGGCAAGCAATCAAACAGATACAGAGTTCGAAACACTTGTTATAAGGATGCTCAAATAACTTAGTAAGAATTTCAACAAAGAGGTACTAAGTATAAAAGAGGACACAGAAATCATATAAAACTAACCAGTCAGAAATGAAGACTACAATAAATGAAATGAAAAACACAGGAGAAGGAATCAACAACAGATTAACTGAAGTAGAAAAACAAATCAGCAATTTAGAATACAAGGTATCAGAAAACATGCAATAAGAGCAAAAAGAAAAAAGATTTAAAAAATGAAGGTAGTTTAAGGGACCTCTGGGACAACGTCAAGTGTAACAACATTCACATCATAGGGGTATTAGAAGGAGAAGAGAGTGAGCAAGGAATTGAAAACCTATTTCAAGAAATAATGAGTAAAAACTCCCATAACCTGGTGAAGGAAATAAACATACCAGTCCAGGAAGAGCAAAGAGATCCAAACAAGATGAACCCCAATAGGCCCATATCATATCACAATTACAATGACAAAGTTTAAAGAAAAAGAGAGAATCTTAAAAGCAGCAAGAGAAAGGCAGTTAGTTGACTATAACGGAGCTCCCATAAGACTGTCAGCTAATATCTCAACAGAAACTTTGCAGGCCAGAGGGGATTGGTAGGAAATATTCAAAGTGTTGAAAAGAAAGGACCTAAAATCAAGACTACTCTACCCAGCAAGGCTATCATTTAGAATTGAAGGACAGATAAAGAGCTTCCCAGACAAGAAAAAGCTAAAGGAGTTCTTCACCACTCAACCATTATTACAAGAAATGTTAAAGGGACTTTTAAAGAAGAAAACAGAAAAAAAAGAACATAAATATGAATAATAAAATGGCAATATCTACGTACCCATCAATAATCACTTTAAAAGTAAATGGATTAAATGCTCCAATCAAAAGACATAGAATAGCTGAATGAATAAGAAATAAGACCCATACATATGCTGTCTACAAGACTCCCACTTCAGATTGAAAGACACATACAGACTAAAAGAAATGAAAAAAAAAAATTTCATACAAACAAAACCAAAAAAAAGTAAGGCTTGTAATGCTTATATCAGATAAAATAGACTTTAAATCGAAGGTCATAATAATAGAAAAGGGGACATTACATAATGACAAAGGATCACTCCAACAAGAGTATATAACCCTTGTAAACCTTTATGCACCCAACATAGGAGAATCTATATATATAAAGCAAATATCGATGGACATAAAGGGAGAAATCAACAGTAATACAGTCAAAGTAGGGGATTTTAACACTTCATTGACACCAATGGATAGATCTTAAAGACAGAAAATTGACAAAGAAACAGTGGCCTTACATAACTCATTAGACAAATGAATTTAATTGACATTTTTAGAGCATTTCACACGAAAGCAGCAAAATATACATTCTTTTCAAATGCTCTTGGAACACTTTCCAGGATAAAGCTCATCTTAGTTCACAAAACAAGTCTCAATTAATTTAAGGAGACTGAAATCATATCAAGAGTCCCTCTGACCACAATGGAATGAAATTAGAAATCAATTATAAGAAGAAAACTGAAAAACAAACACATTGAGGCTACATAACATGCTACTAAACAATGAATAGCTTAACAATGAGATCAACGAAGAAATCGAAAAATAACTCAAGACAAATTAAAATGAAAATTCTATGACCCAAAATCTACAGAACACAGCAAAAGCAGTCCTGAGGGAAATTCATAGCAATACAAGCCTACTGCAAGAAACAAGAATAAACTTGAATAAACAATCTAACATTCACCTAAAGGAATTAGAACAATAACAACAAACAAAGCCCAAAATAAGTAGAAGGAAGGAAATAATAAAGATCAGAGTGGAAATGAAAAAGTTGAGTCTAAATAAAACAATACAAAAGATCAATGAAACCAAGAGCTGGCTCTTTAAAAAGATAAGCAAAACTGATAAACCCTTAACCAATAAAAAAGAGAGAAAAACCAAAAAAATTTTTCAGAAATGAAAGAGAAATGACAAGTGAGAACACAGAAATACAAAGGATTGTAAGAAAATACTACAAACAATTATATGCCAACAAATTCAACAATCTGGAAGAAATGGGTAAATTCCTAGAAACATGAAGTCTTCTAAGACTTAATCAAGAAATAGAAAATCTGAATGGACCAATTACTACTAACAAAAACAAATCAGTAATTAAAATACTCCTAACAACAACAAAAAAGTCCTGGATGGGATGGCTTTACAGGTGAATTTTACCATACATTCAAAGAAGAATTAATATCTGTTATCCTCAAACTATTCCAAAAAATTCAAGAGGAAGGAAGGCTATCAAGCTAATTTTATGAGGCCAAATTCATCCTGTTTCCAAAAGCAAAGACATTATAAAAAAGAAATTATAAGCCAATATCCTTGATGAAGATAGATGCAAAGCTCAACAAAATATCAGCAAAAAGAATTCAGTAATACATTAAAAAGCCCACACACCATGATCAAGTGGGATTTATTCCTGGGATAAAAGGTTGGTTCAATACCCACAAATCAATTAATGTGATACACAAGGTAAACAAAATGAAAAATAAAAATCATATGATTATATTAATAGATGAAGAAAAACTGTTTCACAAAATCCAACATCCATTTATGACAATACTCTCAGCAAAGTGGGAATAGCGGGAACATACCCAACATAATAAAGGCCATACATGACAAACACACAGATAACATCATACTCAACAGTGACAAGCTAAAAATGTTTTCCTTAAGATCAGGAACAAGACAAGGATGTCCACTTTCACCACTTTTATTCAATATAGAATTAAAAGTCCTAGCAACAGCAATCAGAAAAGAAAAAGAGATAAAAGGCATCCAAATTAGAAAGGAAGAAGTAAAACTGTCATTTTTGCAGATGACATGATAGTATATGTAGAGAACCCTCAAGATTCCACCAGAAAACTATTAGAATGAATAAATGAGTTCAGTGAAGTAGCAGGTTACAAAAATTAATATTCAGGAATCAGTTGCATTTGCATAAGAAAGAAGTTAAGAAAACAATCCTATTTATGATTGCATCAAATAAAGAAAATATCTAGGAAGAAATTTAACCAAAGAAGTGAGAGACTTACTTGTACTTGGAAAATTATAAGACATTGAAGAAAAAATTGAGGAAGATACAAATAAATGGAAGCATATACCATGCTCTTGGATAGGAAAAATTAACATCTATAAAATGTCTGTACTACCCAAACAACCTACTGACTCAATGCAATCCCTATCAAAATACTAATAGCATTTTTCACAGAGTTACATCAATTATTCCTAAAATTTATATGGAGCTACAAAGACCCCAAAGAGCTACATCAATCTTGACAAAAAACAGAATTGGAAGTATCACAATACCTTTGTTTAGTAATTGAAACAGCATTAAAAACAGACACATAGATCAGTAGAACAGAATCGAGAGCCCAGAAATCACCCCATGCTGGCATGGTCAATTAATCTATGACAAAGGGGGAAGGAAACACAACAGGGTAAACACAGTAGTCTATTCAATAAATGATGTTGAGAAAACTGAACAGATACATACAAAACAATGAAACTAGACCACCTTCTTATACCATATACAAAAATAAACTCAAAATAGATTAAAGATTTAAATCTAAGACCTGAAACCATAAAACTCCTAAAAAATAAGATAGGCAGCAAATTCTCTGATATTGCGCTTAGTAATATTTTCTCTGATATGTTGTCTCGGGCAAGGGAAACAAAAGAAAAAATAAACAAATAGGACTACATAAAACTCAAGAGTTGTTGCACAGCAACGGAAACCATCAACAAAACAAAAAGACAATCTACTGAATGGGAGAAGATATTCACCAATGATACATAAGTAAGGAGTTAATATCCAAAACTTATAACTCACACAACTTAACACCAAAAAACTAACAATCCATTTAAAAAATGGGCATAGGACCTCAACAGACATTTCTCCAAAGAGGACATACATATGGCCAAAAGACATAGGAAAAGATGCTCAACATCAGTAATCATCAGAGAAATGCAAATTAAAACCACAATGAGATATTATTTCACACCTGTCAGAATGGTTATCATCAATAAATCAAAAAACAAAAAGTGTTGGCGAGGATGTGAAGAAAAGGGAACCCTCGTGCACTATTGGAGGAATTGCAAATTGGTGTAGCCGCTATGGAAAACAGTTTGGAAGTTCTGTAAAAAATTAAAAATAGAACTACCTTATGACCCAGCAATTCCATTTCTGGATATTATCCAGGAAATCCAAAATACTAATTAAAAAAGATATATGCATCTCTATGGTCACGGCAACACTACTCACAGTAGCCGATATAGAAGCAACCTAAGTGTCCATCAATAGGTGGTTGAATAAAGAAGTGGTATGTATACGCAATAGAATATTACTCAGCCACAAAAAAAAGAATGAAATCTTACCATTTTTGACATCATGGATGGACCTAGTGGGAATTATACTAAGTGAAATAAGTCAGACAGAGACAAATAACATATGGTTTCACTTATATGTGAAATTTAAAGAACAAAATAAACAAACAAAACAGAAACAAACCCATAGATACAAAGAACAAACATGGTTGCCAGATGGGAGATGGGTTGGGAGACTGGATAAGAAACATGAAGGGATGAAGAAGTACAAATTGGTAGTTACAAAATAGTCATGGGGCTGTAAATTACAGCATAGGGAATATAGTCAATAATATCGTGGTAACTATGAATGGTGTCAGGTGGGCAACAGACTTATTGGGAGAATCACTTTGTAAATTATATGAATGTTTAATCACTATGCTATACACCTGAAACTAATATAAAATAATATTTCATGTCAAGTGTAATTGAAAAATAAAAATAAATTCTAACAATAAAAAAAGAATAAATGATATAATGCCATGTAAGCATGGAGACCAGTTAGAAAATTATCACAATGATTCAGGTGAGAAATGAGGTGGCTATGACCTTGGTAGGAGCACTATTAAACCCATGACAAATGTGTGGTGCTCAGAGAAAGGGATTAATTGGAAATATACACGTTTTAAAACTATATATTCTATATTCCTATCTCACAAATATGCCTTAATTGAGAATTTTTTAATGTGTATACATTTTATATAACCAAAAGTTGGAAAAATATCAAACGACTGATTTTATATATTATTGTATGGGTCTGGGTGTTCTGTTGGTGACTAACTTCGTATGCATGATTAATAAAATAAAATATATAGTTCATATTTTATGCCTATTCTATAAAAATGTTTGATGTCTTTATTTCAGCAAAATTATTATTGTCATAATCAATCTTTTTACATAATATTTATCCTATTCTTGACAATTCCAAATTAGATGTTCTTTCTTGAGTCGTGGTACTATTAATAGTGTTGATAATGGAAAAATTTTATCCATGAAGTAGTAGCAACTGAAATTATAAATAAAATTGTTAAAGCAATATTTAGATTCATAAATAAACCATTGGTTCTACTTATCACATTCAAATAGTGTAATACAATGCATTTCACAAATTTTCATTATTGCAGACAATATGCTAATTTAAATTTCATCATTTAATTCTCCATGACATATACAAATTTCACAAAGACTTAAAGTAACATTTAGATGCATACCATAATTTAAAGAATTGATATCATGCTACCCACAAGTTATGTGGAAACTTTAAGATTAATTTACATTTTAAATTTAAACAAATATGAATTGTTTAATATGACAAAACATTCCTCAGCTTCCATGTCCAATTGTCATGAATACTGAACTAAATTATAATATCCTCCAGTTAACACAAAAGAAAGCTAGAAAATGGACATAGCACTACTAGGAAATGATATTTTCTTATTTAAGATTCTACATCATTTATGCTATTGGAGAGGAAAGATTTGTAGCTTAGTATGTTTCCTTCATTATTTAGGAGCTTCTGCCTCTCAAATCCTTCCCACATTGTAATGTGGTGTCCATCTTCAATTTCAGCAGCCAAACTGTGAGTCTTCAGAGCATTCATATATAGTTATTTATTTTTCAAAAATACAGAGCAAGAGATGTGTTTCTCTGGAGCCTAAATGATATTCATCGGGAAAGTGGAAGTTTAGGGTTAGAGATTATATATTTTTTTTTCTTTCATATACTTTTATTTTTTTATTAAGTTTATTGGGGTAACATTGGTTAATACAATTATATAATTTTCAGGTGTACATTATCATTTGACATCTGTATATTCTATTGTGTGTTTACCACACAAAGTCCAGTTTCCTTCAGCTACCATATATTTGACCCCCTTTTTCCACTTCACCCTCCCCCAACCGCCCTATATTTGACCCCCCTTACCCCGTCTACCTCCCCATTCTGGCTGATGATCATTTACTCCCTGACAAAAGTTTGATTGAAAATTTAGGTATTACTTACCTAAGTAACTAATTTTCCACAGTAAGTTGAAAATTAACATGTTAACTGATAATTAGGGGGTTGGTTGATAACAGGCCAACTTTTGAATACTCCTAACATATTTGCATTGTTGAAGGAGGGAAGTGGGAAAAACAACATGGTACTCTCTTGCATTTCCTGTCTTGTCATTCATTGCTTAGAAATGGAGAAAGTGTTATTTTCCAGGGCTGAGAGATAGAATCCAATTGGACACCAGTCTTTTTTCTATTGGTTTTCAGCTGCCTTGGCACATTTCCTTTAAAGGCTATTGAAAAGTGGAAAAAGGAACATATATATATAAAAGTGGAAAAAAAAACTGGGTGAGCTTTATATATATATATGTTCCTTTTTCCACTTTATACACACACACACACACACACACACACACACATATATAAAATATAAATAAGAAAGAAAAGGAAAGAAAAGGCGCTAAACCTGTCCTAGAAGAAACATAACTTTCTGGAGAACAAAAACAAACAAACAACAATAACAAATCACCCTGACAATTTTTATTTCTCCACAGTTTTAATTCAGATACACAAAGTATCATGTTACCTTTTACTAGTTACTCAGACACTTTAGTCAACAGGTTGTCAGGGACACTTGTGAGAATGAACTCACAGCCCCGGCTGGTATTTTGAAAGCAGCTAAACAGCAATACTGATTTTATGCTGCTTCATCTTATGGTAAAACCAGCAGTTTTATAGTGTCTGAGCCATCGCTAACACAGTGTAAGTATTGGGGGTGGAGGAATACTATAAAAGTAAGAGGCAGTGGTTATCTTTGAATGATGATTGAAAAGAGCTGCTGTTTCAGAGCTCAAATAATGCTCACCTGAGAAAAGCCATAAATTATAAGTTAGAGAGCCAGATAATACCTCAGAAGGAAAGGAGTTTTTATGTGTGCTGAGACTCAAAGAACAATTTTCACATTCACTATTTGTTCATTTTCTGAAGGTTCAGCCCTTTTGGGACAGGATTCTTGGAGCTTTTAGTCTCACCCAGTCTCCCTTGTGGAAAAAGAGGGCCATCACTCACTGTGCTTTGTCAGCTTTAGTCAACCTGTCTCTTTAGAGTCAGCCAATACAAGTTGAAGTACAAGAAGTATTTCAGGCAAAAACATATATGGAAAGCCTTCTAATTCCTCCAGGAAGAAGATGATGTCAACATTAACAACATGCTGGGTGAGGAATCTCCAGGAGTGTGACAAGATCCTTTATTCCTGGATCGATCCATATATTCAACAAACAACACTAAGTACATATTGCTAGCAACTACAAGGATAGAATCACCATGAATTAAGATGGAAAAGAATGAAAGAAAAGCAGGTTTATGAGGAGAAGATGAGATCAGTTCAGTTATGGATGTAAAAAATTGAGATGCTTAGGAAATTGGATATATGAGTCTGGAGCTGAGGGGAGAGCATGGAGGGAGTGATATAAATTTAGAAATCATTGGCTTATAGCTATTATGTAAAGGCCTGAAGCTGCATGAGATCACCTAAGAAGTGAGTATAGACAGACAAGGCTCAAAGACTGAGACCTATGGCATATAACATTAAGTGTTTGGGGAGAAGAGGATCAACTAGCAAGGGATACTGAGAAGGAGTGGACAGTGGAGCAGAAGGAAAAAACAGTGTGATTCTGGCACTGAATAGAATAGATAAATATATCAATTAAATAAGTAGAGATTCCATAAACAAAAAACAATATATAATATATATATATATAAATATAATAATTCAGTATATGATAAAGTTTCATTTTACATTGTCACTAAATAAATAACGATGAGACAACAAGCTACTTATTGGTGGGGGCAGGGAATGAAACAAAGTTAGACTCTACTTCATACTGTATTTCAACAAAAAAAATCCACATAAATTGAAAATATAAACTTAAAACTATGTAAGAAAATAAAGGAGACTATTTGTTATAATCTTGGAGTAGAGAAGGCCTTCCTAAGCATTAAATCAAACATATGTATTAATATATAAGGAGACATTTCTCATATTTGTCAACATAAATATTAAAATTTTATATAAGAAAAAAAGTACCATAATAAGGTAACAACAAGAAACTAGAGAGAAGCAAAATTTTTGCTATAAATATGAAAAGCAAAAGGCTAATATCCCATATACAATGATACATTAGGAATCAATGGGAAATAGACAATCCCACAGAAAAATGAGAAGTTATATACCATCCCTCCTCTTTTTGAGTTTCAGAAAAGACTATGATGTCATAACTAAAAGTGTGTATACAGATACGTGTTCTGCCATTTACTATAACAACCAAACCACATCAGTTAGCCTCTCTGAGATACAAATCATGCCTAATTTATTGGGAATGGAGTGCTTAATTCAAAGACAAACCACTGGTGATGTCACTTCAATGCAGAGCTATCTGTCACAAGAGAATATACCATGACCTTCAAATGACATCTATTTACTCTGTGAATACGGATTCCAGAGATCTCAGAAAAGATTTTTAACTTCTCTTCTTAGCTGCATCAGACTTTTCAAAATAGTGAGCAATTTCTGTGAGCAATCTTATTACACAGGTCCTACCATCCAGCACTTAAAACTTCTATCAATTTGCCCTGGATGTTTTGCTTATAAATATTCCTAAGTTGTAGAGTACAGCTTCCAATTGGATCATAATTTTTTCTAGGGCAAGTACCACATCTTTGACTTCTTTTGTATTTACTGGTATTTAGTGGAGTTCTCTTCACACATGCCATGGATGCTTTTTGACTGCATATGCCCACATCCACTTACGAGTACAACTGCAAAAGGGAACTTTTGATTGTAATGGAGAGTAAAGTTGTAGGTGAATTCCTTATAAGAAATGAGTTTCTCTCTAATTTAGAGCGGTATGCGCAAAATCCAAAGGGACTTTGGCTTAATTGATTTTCCACTATAACCATTAAACCTACATTTGTCTGCATTGACTTTTTTACTATTAATTCTCACTCTACAGAAAACTAAAGTGTGAGCTACCCTCCAATGTGTGTGAAAACAAAAGAAAAACTTTTAGCCCCAATATGTCTTAAATGTTATTGGCTTGATTGTTCTTTCCCAGCTGCATGATGAGGATATTATGGATGACATCATTGTGTATATACAATATATTTAAATCCCCATTTGGAATGCAGTGACAGTCCTAGTGCCATAAAAGTATTATACTACTAAATAGTTAACTAAGAAATTATGAAAAACATAATGGGAATAAAAGACAACTGCAAAAGCATCTATCACAACAAAATAGTTGTCTTTTATAGTTGATTCTGTTTACTTTTCTGCGACTGGAGAACAAAATATCAATTATGGGCAGATGGCCATTAGCATAATCCATAATGCCAGGAGACAAAACAATGCTTTGTATCTATCACCTTTGATTAGTAGCATAATGTTTTATTAGAGTCTGTATAAATAACACTGAGTAACAGAATATGGGCTTTGACAAAGCAACAGTTTGTTTTCAACATGAGCATATCTGTTAGGAAATTAAAGAAAGGAAGAAAATATCTTCCAAATCCTCAAACATGGATCAAAATGTGGGATATTCCTGATTTGCTCAAACCAAGGGCACACACTCACTATATAGCAATTCACTTAAAAAAAAAAAAAAAGATTTAACATTTCCTTGAAAACCTTCAACAAGATAAAACACTTTGGGCTTTCTAACATAAAACTAAATGGCTTAAGGGATATATCTATATTCTAAGTGTTTGAAGGAAAGTTTATACTTTCAAACTTGGCGAACTTTGGAATTCTTGTCTCAGATTTTACCTAATGGGCCTTTGACGGCCTCTACTCTATGTGATTTTCTTAACCTTCGTTGCCCTCTAGTCTAGTCCCACCAGGAGGAAAAGAAATCAAAGGCCACAGACAACAAAGCCTAAGGAGCCTCCATTCTCACGATTTAAGATGCTCCTGTGGCTTAGACTGGCTGACTCATAGCTAATGGCAAATTCAGGTGAACATCTTCCCTAAATAAAATCTCTGTAGGAAGAGTGGGCAATTACTATAAAAGATGAGACTGTAAGTTAATTCTCCTCAAAAACAAAAAATACAACCACTTTTATAACCTGCATGAAATAAAGTAAAGAACCAGCAAACCTGCAAGAGGACAAATTTTAACTGGAACTGTGTCAACTAAGGAGATGACTGATGGTAGAGGTAACAGAAAAGGATCTCTACAGGGAAAGGGACTCTAAGTAATGGAGGAGCATCTTCTAGACAGCATTCATCAGAGACTATTTCTTTCCTCTTCCTATATCCAATGAAGTAGCCATTCTGCAAAAATATTTTGCAGCAAATGTATTTTGCAGATGGCATGTTGGCATACGGCGTTCCAAAAATCTGTGAAGATAGCAACTAAAGTAATAGAAATAAAAAGAAAGAATATTGGATAGCCGCTATTATATTAAAAACTCTCTGCATTTAATATTTTGGAAATTAATGACTAGAACTTGAAGACCAAGTAAGAAGCCCCTTCTCAGTGTCTGGTAGCACTTTCCCTAAAAATTTCTATCTTGCTCTTAATAACACTTATGGTTTAATTCTGATCACAAGAACTATATATGCTTATCATAGAAATTGTAAAATACCTAAAAATATGAAGAAAATGAAAATTCTACCATCTCATGATCATACACCTTCTATATTGACATACATTCACCCAGGAATATTTTTCATCTTGAAAAAAATGTACTGTGCGTGTATGTGTGTGTGTATCTGTGTGTGTGCTGTGTTTTAAAACTAGTATATTCCAAAACTAACTCTGTGTCTTTTAAAAATTAATGCATAAAGAGTATTTCCCATGTCATTAAGTATTCTGCAAAAATGTGATCATTAATGGCTGCATAGTATTCAGATTTTCTCTATAACTACTGAGTATTCGTATAAAAAAGTTTTCCTCTAAGCAGTAATTATTGTTTGGAGTCGTGGTTAATGCAATAAGACAGTAAAATTAAATACATAGTATATATTTTAGAATATGAGACAAATTTAATATTATTTGCAGATATAATGATCGTGTACATGTAAATCCAAAATCACCAAGTAAATCAACTATCAGGATAAGAAAATTTAGGAAGTTGGCTAGAAATTAGTTTTGTTTTTATATTGACAATATACAATTGCAAGTTGACATGAAAAAAGGAATTCTATTCACAATGGCCACAAAATCTAAAAAATACCAAGGAATAAACGTTATAATGAAAAATGATATGAATATATTGAAACCATATAAAAATACCTGAATAAATGGAAAGACATACTATAGTACTTGGAAAGGAAGACAATATTTTAAAGATGTAATATATTCCTAAATCTCAATTAAATTTCTGGTGTTTGATTTAGATTTTCAACAATATCATAGAGCATGTTTACTATGGCATGAGAGAAAATGTAGACCATGTGGCTTACATTAAAATCATTTTGGAGGGTTCTAGGAAATTCCTCCAGGAATAAGGCAAGTGCCCTCCAGAGTGGTTGACACTAAAGCACAAAATAACCATGTAATTATTTATCAGTAATGACATGAAATAGGCTACAAATACAGAAAACATATAAGCAGCATATCACAGGATCAGACATTAAGAATTGCAAATTTTCAGTCAACATGATTTTCCCACCTGAATAACAATCTCTAAGGTTAAAAGAGCTAAGATCTATTTATTTAGTGATAGTTGATAATAGCAATCCTGGGAAATAAAGTTCATATATTAATTTATTTTCAATCAAAATCCAACTGGATTCTTTGCAATTGTAAAACTAAATTTAAAGTTCTTAAGACAGAAGACATGTACACAAAGTGCCAAGAAATTTTTTTAAAAAAATACTGTGAATGGACTTGACCTATCAGATATCAAAATATGTTGTAAAGCAACTGTAATCAAAAGACTATGGTATTGACAAAAGAATAAATAAATGTGCAACAGAAAAGAATGTCAAAGAACAGATACAAGTATACACAGAGATGAAATATATTAAGATGGGGACATTCAAAGAGGTGAGGAAACAAAGAATTATTCAATAGATCTAATTGGGTCCATTGGAATACATTTGGAATGAAATAAATTTAGATTCTTACCTGCATATATTTTGTAATTATTAAAAATGAAATAGAAAAAATAAAGGAAGAAAAAATATTTTGTAAATTCAGTAAGAGTGAGTGTTTTCTAGTAAGATAAAAAAATCTGGAAGGGATAAAATTAAAACTTGATCACTTTAAACACATAAATATTGAAATTTTCTATACATCAGAAGATTCTATAAATTCAAATGATAAAAATGAAGATAAAACATTTTTAAAATTTAACAGACAAAACATTCACATCTTTAATACACAAAAAATCCTGCAAATCAATAATTTATAACTTATTACAGAAAATATAATTAATACAATATAAAATAGGTAGAGTGTGAATGCAATATTCACAGAATTTAAAAAATGATCAATAAATAGACAAAAATATGTGCTACCTCAAATGTTCTCAAGAAAATGGAAATCGAAATAACAAAGTGATAAGATTTTTTGAAAATTAGGGTGGAAAAATTAGAAGGTTTGATGATATCTACTGCTAGAGAGGGTACAAGAACAGGGCAATATCTCACAGATGTTAGCAGAGGATAAGTTTTCTCTAACCCTTTTGGAAAGTAGTTTGACAGTAGCTATGAATATTTTAAGAATGCATACCTTTTGATTATGCTATTTCACTTGTAGGAATCTACCCCACCAGTAAAAATGGATATGTGTTTTCCAGACATTGCAAAGGCTCTTCATTGTCTAAAAACACTTGTAATAATTTGTATTTCTAAGCCAAGATAATTGACCTTTAAAGTTTTACCGAAAAAGTAGATATCCAAATAATGCTATCAGTCTTGCACAACCACCTATTTGACCAAGGCAGTTAATCCTTTTGTAAAATTTATTAAAGTACACTGCACTTCTTAGAAACACTTTCTTAAAATCCCAGCAGTAGACATGGGTAATAGTGGTAGATCAAAAAATTGTTCAGTCTAGTCTGTACTATTGTTAGATCTTGTATCCAGCTTCATTTTTTAAAATTTTCTTCCTATGTATATATCTTTAGATGTGGAGTCAAAATCTACGATATTGCATGATATAGTTTGTTTCTGGTCTTCCACGCATTTTCTTACTGCCCAGTTGACAAAGATATAAGATGAACTCAACTATTAAAGAAGTTCTGTCTATTAATGCTTTCAAAAAGTTACTTCGTATAATTAGTTATATTACAACATCTCTGGTACAAATTAGACCCTCAATAAATATTAATTGAAAGAGATATCAAATATCTCTTATTGAGGGGAGGAAAATGTGGAACATCTGAAGGGGAAAGGCATAAACCATTTACTCAGGTATTTGTGGTATATCTTAACTTCTTAATTTTTTCTCCAAGTATTTGTGATGAATATTTTGTGTCAGGCACCATTCATTTATTCAACAAGTTGTTATTGAGCACCTACTAAAATCCAGGCAGTGTTCCAGAAACCAAGGATACAACAATGAATAATATAGATGATAGAGCTTTCACTCTATAAGAAATTTCCTAGTCCTTATACATATACTACTTACCTAAAACTTTTCCCACCATGTTTCAGAAACACACATACACACACACACACACACACACACACACACACAAACTTCTAATAAGGACTTCCTTAAAGCTGCAAATTGTTTCAAATTTTGTTAACTCAACCAACACATATTAATGAATCCTACTACTATGAGTCAGGCACTGCTCTAGCCACTGGAGAAGCATTGGTAAACAAGAAAGCAGTCTTTGCCCTCAAGGGGATTGTGTTCTATAAACAAACAAGATGATTTCAAATATTGATAAGTGACATAAATAAAATAAAGAAGGCTATAAGATAAAAGTAACCGAGGGGATAAGGGCTAAAATCTGGGTGTTCTGAGCTGAGACCTGAATGACCAAAAGGAGTCAGCCATGAAAATGTATAGATGAAGAGCTAGAGCTAGATCTTTCTGCCAGAATGAATGAGTATGAGGTGTTCTAGGAACAGAGAGGAACGAAATGATCAATGGAGGTAGTGGTAAGATGATTTCAGAGAGATGTCAGATCTCGTAGGCTAGGATAAGGAGCATGACTTCTGTTATATGGTAGAAAGTCATTGGAAGGTGTTTAATAGGGGAGTGATGGAATAAGATTTACATTTTTTTGAAGATCGCTCTGGCTGCTCTTTAGAGAATTGGCTATATGGAAGTAAGGGTGGAATCAGTACTGCATTATCCCAGATGAGAGATGATGGTAGTTTAAACCATAATGGGAACAATAAAGATAGCATGAAGGAATTAAATTCTGGAAATATTTTGAAGGTAGAGTGTTTTAGGGGCCCCACCTTCAAGTCTGTTGATTCACTGCAAGGACTCATAAGACTCAACAGCAGTTTAATATGAATGTTATGTTTATTACAGGAAAGGATACAGGGTAAAAGCAACAGGAAAAGCTATGCATTGGGGAAAGTTGACAGGAAAAGATATGCGTTGGGCAAAGGCTTTCAAGCTCTTCCCCATTTGGAGCCACACAGGACATTCTTCCTGTCTAGCAACAAAATACAGGGACAGATGTAGAATGTATTGGTCCAGGGAAGCCCATGAGTCTTTGGATTTGAGGCTTTTATTAAGAGCTGGTCACATAGGCACATCATGCTACATAACTAGCCATGGTGATGGAAACTTGAGCCTAACACTGAAACCAGGTGCACATCATTAATCTTGATGTTTACGAGAAGCAACCTGACAAGCTGGTACAGCAGAGTCCCTTGCTCCAGAGGAACACAATAAAATCATTAATCAATGACATAAAGAACATTCTGGGGGTCACATTTCCAAGTGTTGACTAAGGGTCAATCATGGTTCCAGGTTCCCTTGGATGTGCAAGAAATAAGAAAGTAGGTCTGCTGTATTAACTCCTTCCTCACAGAGAACCAAGAATTCCTAAGGCATGGGATCTAGTATGTGTGATAAAGGGGGTTTGTGGCCTAAATAACTGGAATAATGGAGCTGACATTTCTTAGATAGTGGAGAGCGTGGGAAGGTCAGAAGTTTAGTTTTAGATATATTGAGATGTTTATTAGATATCTGAGTGGAGATGGTAAGTAAACAATTGGGTAGATGAACTCAAGGGCATGGTCAGAAAGGGGGACATAAGTTTGGGAACCACTGCCATACAGAAGTTATCAGAGCTATGGTTCTGAATGAGATTATCTAGGGAAATTGTATAGAGATTGTTGCCCAGAACCAAGTTAGGAGAGGAGGAGCCAAATGAAGACTAAAAAGGAGAACCAACGAAGTAAGAGAAAAAAAAATGAGAAGAAAGAAGTAAAGAAAAAATATGTTATTCTAAAAAGTAGTGATCAGTTGAGCCAAAAGTTGCTACTTGGTCAAGTCACTGAAGACAAAAACATGGACTGTGGATTTTTGCAAGTTGTAGGTCACAGTAACTTTGCTAAGAGTGTCTCAGTCGAATGGTAGATATAAAGCCAGATAAAAAAGGTTGACAAGATGATTAAAGTTGAAGAATTTGAGTACATACAACTCTTTTAAGACATTTTGGTACAAAGCGGAACCAAGAAATGAGGAGGTTTCTGGGTTTAAGATGTCAAGAAATTTTTGGTCTTAAGACTGAAGATACCAAGACCATATTTATATGCTGATAGGAATGATGTAATAAAGATTCAAGAAAGAAAGAAATACAGTCATCCCTTGGTATCCACGCGGGAGGGGCCATTAGCCCCAGGATTACTGGAGGATACTAAAATCGGGTATGCTCAAGTCTCTTATTTGGCCCTCCATATCCACAGGTTTTGCATCCATGGATTCAAACAATCTTTGAATCTGTGAATATGAACACTGCAGACACAAAGAGCTGTATATACATAGGTCCTTGAGAAGTGGACAGAGAATAAAATACCAAACTCAAGTGGAGTATGAGCCTTCAATAAGAGCAGGTCCAATTCCTCCTCTGAAATAGGAGGGTAAGTAGAGAATGTGGGTGCAATTACAGTAGGATATTTGGTCATGGGAAGTAATAGAAGTTCTCATATCATTGTTCTCTTTCGAGGTGTGAGATAATGGTATCATTTAATAGTGAGAGAGATAAGGGGACAGATAAATATTTTTTAAGGCGAGAAAGAATAATTAGTGAAATGCCAGATTGTCAGACAATGTGGAAAAGTAAGGGAGTTCCAAAAGGATCATTAACAAACACTTTGTAGGTACTATTAAAAAAGATGTAGACAGTAGTTAAAATCATGTGCTTTGGAGTCATACAAACATGCATTCAAATCTCAGCTCTACCACTTACTATGTGAACCTGGACACTCCGTATCTCTCGGCCTCACCTTTCTCACCTGTACCAATGGGGATATTTCAAAGACTAAATGATATTAATGCAAAGCATTTTTTTTCTACAGTGACTACCACCTTTCTGGAACTAATTAAATGATAATTTTAAAGATCGTTATATGATTTTTCCCAACTCTGGTATCTAGCACTTTATCTTGGCATATAGCAAATATTCGATACTTTTTTTATTGAATGAATGAAGTGAATGAATATCTGTTAATGAGGCAATTTTCTTGTGGCCAGAAATTAGGAGTTGTGAATTTTTAGTAGAAATAGGAAAGAGGAAATTGACTTGAACTTGGACTTGAGCATGATTCCTGTATCTCTGGCTTGGGTAATAGGATGGCTGGTGGTTCTTTTCCTGAGATGGAGAACAAAAGAGGAAGAGCAAAGTTTGAGAAACAATGACAAATCTTCTTTGACTCAGTAAGTTTGAAGTATGAGAGGACTACATAAGGGCCTGGGGAGAATTCAGAGCCAGATATTCACATACACTGTCACATACTTGTAAATATTCATTCACATTCATAAACACCCTCATGCACTCAGATATAACAACACACATCATCACATTCCTATACTCTCTTACATACACTGATGCTCATTCACTCCAGTATACGAACTTACACATTCTGTCATATACATCTTCACAAGTCTCATACACTCATATACATATTCTATGCTCTAACATATCCACCCAAAAATTCTCTTACATGCTGTCTAACACTAAAACTCTCACATATTCTCACACAATAATATTCTCACACGATAACATGTGATTCTAACACAATCACATATACTCACACTCACCCATAATCTCACAATACAGCCACACATTCACACAGACACACACTCACATGATAGACATCAGTCATCGTTGTCTGCATTGTTCTAGATCGAAGAATATGGAGAGAAAAACACAGAGGACCCTGGAGTTTATATTCTACTGGACAGCAGCAGATAACCAAACAAATGATATAAAATCAAGCAATGATACATACTATGATAATCAACCGAGTAGGGTAAAGTAATGAAGTATTTCAAGTATGGTGATTTAGGAGGTTTTCAGAACATTTGAGCAAAGACATGATGTGGTCATATTTATGTTTTAAAAAGAAAGTACATAGTAAGGAGAACAGAATTAGGTGATAATCATAGAAGCAATTTTCTGGGCAAGACATGTTGTTGACTTAGATGAGAAATGATGCTGACCTAGACTAGATGGTTAGCAGTGGAGGCTCTAAGAAATGGTTATATTCTGGATATATTTTGAAGATAGAGGGAACAAAACTTGCTGACAGACTATAAATGAGGCATGAGAAAAAGACAGGACTTAAGGATGACTCCAATGTTGTTGGTTAGAACAACTGGAATGATGGAGTTGTCATTTACTAAAATGAAGAACGCAAAGAGGAGCCAGTTTGTCATTGGCGAAATGGGGGTGCGGTGGGATTGGGAATCAAGGGTTCAGTTTTGGACATGATTAATTTAAGGTGCCTATGGGTAATTCAAGCAATAATGAAGATTAGGAAATAGTAAACATGAGTCTGGAGTTTAGGGAAAATGTTATTTATTGAGTATTCACTTATTCATTCAACCAATAATTGTTGGACATCTCTACTCTGCTAGGCTCTGGAAATGCAAGACCAAGATTAAAGTCCCTTTTGGTAGGAGAAAGCAGATCATATACAAAGAAATGTATAATTTAATGGCAGTGATAAGTGTTATGAATTAAACAAACAAATACACTAAGTACCTTGCATTTATTACCTCATTGAAATCCACATAATGGCCCTAAGAAGATACTGGTATTATTCCCAATTTGCAATTGATGGAAGCAAGCCTCCTTAAGTAGTAAGTTAAAGTTTAATAAATAAATGAATGAATAACTGTTTCGATGTTTCTGACTATACAGGAACACCAAGGTTTCACTGGATACTGGCATGGATCATTCTATTTTGTTCTCAAACCACCATAATTATTTATCCATCTGTCTTGATCCTGAAAGGTAGCCACACCATAGCAAATGGTCATCAAAATATCATGAACACCTGAGGTCTTAAAAACATATTAGGTTATAACTGCAACAAATGAAAGCATGGGAAGGAAGAATTTAATAGTGTTTCATATTTGAATGGATTTACAGCTTACAAAGCTTATATACTCATGTACCAATTACCCTGATTTACATAGCCCATGGTTTTAAATAGAGGTGCATTCATTTCCTTTGTCCTTGTAACTCAAACCCCCCTCTGAACATTTCCAGCTAAATATGGTCTCTTCTCCTGATCTTGAAACCCTATGCTGAGTACTGCTTCATTCACCAAGCATGCCCACCTTTGGTGGGACCCACCGTCATTTCCACGGGGGCTGCTGTCTACCCAGAAACCACTGGTGAGATGAATGCACTGTATCCCTCAAGGTTCAGAGCTAAAGACTACTGCAGAAAAATGGAAAAGATCACATCTACTCTTATGTAATATAATTAGAGAAATCCCAGAGCAAGACTTATTGGCTCCCAATATATTGAAGGCCCTTTCATGAAATACCCCTGTCACTTTTGCTCTTGGTTCTGTTTCCTTTTGACCCAGACATAAATCTGTTGGCAGGAGTGGAGGTAGACTGACATCCTTTCCCATGGCATCCTTTTTCTAAATGAAGGTACCTACACTAGAGTAACACCCCTGGCCTTTCTCCACAGAAGGAGGAAAAGTCTCCACGTAGTCTAACGTTTCTTGCTTCTCCCTTTGGGGCAAGCCTGCTGTCAGGAGCAAATAATCTTAGTTCTGTACAACATGGGTTTTACACATGTTGCCATTGGAGAGGGTATGCTTCATTTGTTTAGTGTTGCCTTTGACTAGGTAAGTCTAGCTAATTCTGAGGTGCAGTATTAGGAGATTCATTTTTGCTGCATACCTAAGTCATGTTCTCCAAACCCAGCTGTTTTGAGAAATAAAGATGATATTGTTAATCTCCATCTGTCTGTCTCTTTTAGTTCCAAACTCAGATGGCAAATAAGTATTCCATGTATTGGGCCCACAAAACCCCACAAAGTGTATGGGTACTAAATTGGAGAGAGTTCTCAGCTCTAGACTTTCCTTAAAACTACTGCTTCTCTTTTGTCACTTTATTCTTTTCACTGGGATGATTAGCTGCCTATAATTCCTTAGGAGAATTAAAATATAATGATGTTTGAAATGTTGTATTGAGCTCTTCATTTCTCCCCTCCCTTTTTCCTTCTACAATCTTTCATTGAATACATGTTTTGTTCTAGGTGCTATCCTGAGCTCTGGCAATGTAACAGTGAACGAGACAGACATAGCATCTACCCTAATGAAGCTTATAGTCTTGTAGTCCAGATAATAACGAAATGATCACCTAAGTTTTATAATGGATAACACCAACAAAGTAAGTGTTGTGAGTGCCATGACGTCTGATGTATTCTGAGGGATCAAGGAAGGCTTCCTTGTGAAAATGGCATTTTAGCTGAGCTCCAAAGGATGAGTTGGCATTACCAAGTTAGAAAGATGGGATGAAAGAAAGGGTGTGTCTTAAACAAAGGTAGAAGAACAAGCAAAGGCCCTATGGTGGTAAGGAGGTAGTATGTTACAATGTGCCAAGGTCTGTATACATCTGCCATTTTAATTTTCTCAACAATCCTTTCTTCAAATTAGCTAAGACCCCCCACCCCCATTTTACATATGAGAAAACTAAAGCACAGAGGGTTAGCTGCATAACCTTGTGTAAGTGTTAGAGCTAGAATTTATAGTAAGGAATGAGTGCTTCTAAGGTAGTGGTTCTCATTCGAACCCCTTCCCCTGGGCACGTCTGGCAATTTCTGGAAGCAATTTTAGTTGTCACAACTTGGGTGGGGGTGTACTACTTAGTTGAGGCCAGGGATGGTGCTAAACATCCTACAATACGCAGGACAAATGTTACAATAAACAATTTTCTGACCCCCAAATTTAATAGTACCAAGATTAAAAAGCCCTGGTACTACTGAAATTAGGGTTAAACCCAAACTCTTAACCCTTCCACAGATCTGACTCCCTCCATGGAGGCTTCTCAGTCCTTTGTGCAAATAGATTTTTGATCAGTCAGCTCCAATTATCCATACATGCCCAGTAGTGGACACAAATTAGACTTAAGCAGGAAACTCTGCTACTTAGCATTTCTCTCAAGAATCCACACCAGCTCTGTATTATCAGTTCCATATCACAGATGAAGAAACAGAAGTTAAATAACATGCCTCAAGTGTCAGAAACCAAAGTGACACAGCAATTGAGTCCAGCTCTTTTAAAATTGAATCGGATATCATTTTTCCTTCGTAAGGCAGCCCTTCAAAGAACAAATGCATATCCTCACCTTGCTCGGGTAAAAGTGGCAAAGGCTGGAGATGCAAATCTGGATCTAGGCTACAGGAGTGCTTTGAAGAGTTTGTCAGGTTTAGTGTCTGCATTATTTTTTTAGGAGGTTGAAAACTGGCACAGTGTTATTGAGATTGAATTCTTCTCTTGCTAGGCTAAAAGCACACCAGACACACAATCTGCTGTTTGTGTAGAGAATGTGTCAGGAGAGAAAAGAAAAGCACCCACATGTGAGCATCTGCTGGAAAAATCCATTTCACCATTAACCATACAATTGAGTGAGAAAAACATCTGTGCCTGCTACTGCAGATGTAATCATAAAACCCAAATGTAGCAATGGAACCAACTAGAAGAAGGGCAGAGGACAAGAAACGGGCAAAATACAAAGCTTTAGTGTCAAAAAGGAATGGGTCTGTGGCTGGGCTCTTGCTCTGAATACTCTTGCCTTCTCCTTGCAAACATGAAAGTATCTGTAGGTAACAGTAAGATCTTAAGCAGACAAATTATACAAGGCAGCTTTGAGGAAGCAGTAAACAAGGCAGAGGAATTCCAGAGACTGCGTATCAACAGCAAAAAATATACTGAAATATATGTTGGCGGTGTTTCAATGTTTAGGCAGATCTAAGGTAAACTTAGAATTGTGGAACTAGATAATGTAGAAAAAGTCAAAGCTGAAGGGCCCTCAGAGATCAACTAGTTCAATCTCTGGTCTTACTCATGAGAAAACTGAGATCCAAAGAGGTATGTGACTGCCCACGGTCACATAGTTAGTTAGTGGCAGATGATTTGGGGCTGTTCTGAGGGAAATACTTTTTTTTTTTTTCAGACTGGCAAGAAGAGGAACATTTCATAAAACTTTACAAATAGCCAAGAACATCAACTTGAAAGCATAACTGTGTTATAGCAATATAAATTTATTCTTTGATTCTGGGAGCCAAAAGCCAATGCTGATGACCCATCTTTGCCCAAAGTGCTGAGGTGTAATTCTGCCACTCAGAGTAGAATGGAAACACCGACTAGAGCTCAGCAAGTGACACTGCACACCTGCTTTGAAAACAGATCTTAAAGGTAAGCATGGCTCTGCTTTTGCTGGCCTGCCAGTTTTAAAGTACCACACAACTTTAATCTGAAGGTGGGAAGAAAGGGAAACCAGCCAGGCCCATGGCACCCCAGGCCACACTCCATTTATTGGCCTACGAAGAAATCTGTACCCAAGGAATCAAGAAGCCTGGCTTTAGCTCCTTGCTCTGCCTAGAACTAGCCAAATGACCTTGAGACAAATACAGAACACTGGACTTGAGCCCTCCAAAACCTTTTCTCCTTGAGAGAAGGGGATAAGAAGAAACTAAAGGAAAGGAGAAAATGGAGAGATGTATAGAAAGAGATGGAGTAAGAAGCAGGGTTGCCCTCTCTCCCTTCCCCATGCCCTCAGTTAACAGCATAACTAGTAGCGTGTTATGAAGCCCAGACAATGCTCTCTGAAATTCAGCCTTGGTTGCATCATTCATTTGTGGCCATTTATTTGATGGCCATTTATGGCCATCTTCTTTTGTGAAATATCTGTTTAAATCTTTGCCCACTTTTATTGGTTGGCTGTTTCCTTAATAATGATTTGAAAGAGGCATTTATGTATTCTGGGTACAAGTACCTTTTCTGATAAAAGTGCTGTGAATATTTTCTCCTATTCCAAGGTTTGCTTTTCATTTTCTCAAAAAAATATCTTTCAATCAGCAAAAATTTTTCATTTAAATAACAAATTTATCATTTTCTTATACTTTTGTGCCCTACAAACTTTTACCTACCTCAAAGTCACAAAGATTTTCTCCTATTTTTGTCTAAATATTTCAGAGTTGGGGTTTTATATTTAGGTCCATTTAGAATCCATTTACATTTATTATCCATTTTGAGCTGATTTTTGTGGATGGCATAAGGTAGAAGTTGATGTTCACATTTTTCCATATTGATATCCAGATGATCTAGCACTATTTGTTGAAAAGACTATTTTTCCTTTCACTAAATTGTTTTGGCACCTTTGATCAATTGATCATATACGTATGCCATATTTCATTTGTTAGCAGACCTAGCCTTCAAGGACAGTACAAAGGACATGAATCTACACATACATTTTCACTAATTCCAACTCAGTTGGGCTCAACTCATGAAGTCGGACTGTCTAGGACTTCACAGTTCAGCCCAGGGGTAAAGGAGGGTGGAAGGAGGGAGGCCACGTAGGATAGTAATTATAACAAACATACAGTGATTGGGACAATGCTTTTCTGCATTTCATATGAATTACATCACTGATCCTTCAAAACAACCCTGTGAAAAAGCAATTAATATGATCCCCGTGATTCAAAGTGAAGCTCTGAGAAGTAACTAACTTGTCTAAAGTCACACAGAACGAGAGGAGCTGGTATCTAAACCTAGACTCTGTGATGCCAGAGTTGTGCTTTGAATCATTGTTTCTATTGTTCCTTGTAACTCCCTTTTACCCTTATTTCCATAATGCTCTGTGATGGCTCTCACCTGAAACAATCCCTTACCGTTCCATCTGTTGAAGGCTAAAAAAAAAATAGTTAATATTTGTGAAATACTGAAGGAGTCCATCTCTTTACATACATTAACTCATTCCATCCCCCCAATAGGCCCTTACATACTATACACTATTGTCATCTCCATTTAAAAAATTTAGAAACTCAGGCTCAGTGAGTTTATGTAACTTACTCTAGATCATGCAGTTATTAAATAGCAAAGCCAGGATCTAAAGCCAGGTTTACCTGCCCCCAAATCTCTTGCTCTTAACCACTACAATATGCCACCATCTAGACTCCAGGTAGATTGCCCTTGCATGTTTGCACAGGGTCAGTTAGGGACACCGCTCAATCGCTAATATGCTGTCACAGGCCACAACACATTGAAAAAAATGGTACTCGCCCTTGTCTTGTCAGCACACGATGGCTACTGTGTTTTCTCAATTCTATCCTGTATCCTCTTCTACATTTTATCCCCCAAAGCCATGAGGGAAAACGAGCATTTCAGAAGCTCCCATAGCAAACTTAGTATTTCCACGAAATACTAAGTCAGTAAGCATTGCTTGAGATCCTACTATGTCCTCCTTGCAACACAACAATATAGGCAACACAACAATATGTCTCCGTGGATGCAAGAACAATGCAACTATGATACCAATTCCCATTTTACAAATGTAAAAATATAGAAGCCTTATAATATGGAAGCCTTCAGAAGATCAAAGGCTTCCATATTATAAAGTGCCCTATTTGCCCTATTCTGTCTTGAGCTTCGAGAAGAACAATATATGCAAAACGAGCAGCTTATTATCTGTGGCGAAGTGTCTGTCATTGCTCATGTGATGGGCCTTGTCCAATCATTTGGTAGTGGAACAGTCTAAAACTTGGACGACTGTGATTGGCTGAGGGGCATAAGCCCGCCTCCAGTGTGACGTGTCAGCCTATGGATATCAGTTGCCGGGGAAACCCGGCTTTACTAATATGGCGGTTGGAGCGGCGGCGGTGAGCACACGTCCGCTGCTGGAAAGAACTGGACTCTCGTTTCAGGCCAGTATCAGAAAAGCTAAGTTTTCTGTGTAGTAAGGATCAGAAGATCTGATCCTTATTACAGAATCTTGTGTTGTGTCTCCCACCTCAGATATCCAGACCATCCTAGACGATCTGTAAGTTTCAATCTGGGAAAACGCTAGTTCTTGGAAGAGTAAGAAAGAAGAGGACTCTTGGTTGAAATAAAAAAGAGTTGACTGAGTTCCAGAAAGCAGGGTTCTCAAACTCGTGGACAACAATCTGCAGTAGAAGACAATTTCGAAAAACCAACTGGAAGCAATATGCAGAGAAGTAAGATGAGAGGAGCCTCCTCCGGAAGGAAGACCGCTGGTCCACAGCAGAGGAATCTGGATCCGGCCCCTCCAGGCAGATGGGAGGATCGCTCCTCAGAGAACCCCGCTTCAGGATCTGTGAGGAAGACAAGGAAGAATAAACAGAAAACTCCCGGAAACGGAGATGGCGGCAGTACCAGTGAAGCCCCTCGGCCACTGCACGCACTTCGGAAGAAAAGGGCCCAGGCTGACCCCACTGTTGAAAACAAGGAGGCTTTAAACAATAGTGTGGAAGTTAAAGTGAATATTCCTGACGAGCTAAAACCATGGCTTGTTGAGGACTCGGATTTAGTTACCAGGCAGAAGCAGCTGTTTCAACTCCCTGCTAAGAAAAATATCGATGCAATTCTGGAAGAGTATGCAAATTACAAGAAATCACAAGCAAATGTCGATAATATGAAATATGCAGTGGATGATGTCGTGGCAGGAATAAAAGAATAATTTATCTTGCTGTTTTTGAGAGGCCCCAGTATGCCGAAATCCGCATGGCTCACCCAGATGCGCTGATGACCCAGGTTTATGGAGCGCCACACCTACTGAGATTATTCGTAAAAATCGGAGCAACGTTGGCATATATGTCCCTTGATGAGAAGAGCCTTGCATTATCGTTGGGCTACTTACATGATTTCCTGCAGTATCTGGTAAAGAACGCTGCATCTCTGTTTACTACCAGTGATTACAAAGTGGCTTCCGTTGAGTACCGCCTCAAAGCCCTGTGAGGGTCTACTGACCCTCTCATTGTTATGTCTGGTATCTATAAACACTCTTTTTGCTCTTAGTCTTTGTCTTGTATGACTTGTTCTTTATAATTGTTAATGTATAACGGCTTATGTTTCAGTTTATTTTGTGTTGTTTTAAGCAGAAAATAAAAGGAGTGCAAGCTCCTTTTCTCATTTTAAAGTTGCTATCAGTGTATGCAGTAATTAGACAAAGAAGAAACTTTAAGTAGAACATTTTCTTTCCTAGTTGACCACATTGCTTGAATGCTGGTGGTTCTATCCGTTTGACACTGCACAATTTTCTAATTATGTGTTAATGCTACATGACAAAATGCCCTGATTCCTATTGCCAGTTGTTCAACTTAATGTATATACCCAAAAAACCATGCATTTGTGCTCTTGTTTATCATGCTTGAAGTAAAACAGCCCATCCTCTGCAAGTCCATCTATGTTGTTCCTTAGGCATTCTAACTTTGCTCAAATTGTTGAAGGATGGTGGTTTGTTTCATGGTTTATGTATTTGAGTCTAATGCAGGTTCTAACATGATAGAGGCAATGCATTATTGTGTAGCCACGGTATTCTGGAGAAGTTGCTACTTGAGGAATTGTATTTCAGATCTTGAATAAAATTTGTTTCTAAATTTCAAAGCAAAAAATAAAAACAATCAGCTTATCATTTTGATAAGCTAGTATGATCTAACCTAAGAACAAATAAACTATTCATGATTTTCCTAATTATCTTATGTTTAATCTTTATAGTCTTTAAAAGCTTTCACCAGCACTCTCTTGTTTTTTTTTTCACAACCTTGCAAGATAAGCAGAGATCCTATTATCCCCATCTTACTGATAAAGAAACTGAATGTCACCTGGAGATAAGTGACTTGTCCAAGTTCACATAGCTAGTAAGCGGCGGAGCTAAGATTAAATTCTAGGTTCTCTGATAGCCTGCAACTAATTTTCAAATTAAAAGCCACTAATATTACAATCATTGTCTCATAATATTATGCCTTAGGATGTCCAGATGGAGCATATAGCATCACCAAGGTCTCTAAATATTTTCTTTAATAATTATTTTCACAAATTACAAGCATCCAGTATCATTCTCTGCACCTCTAGGATAGCGACAGCTGCTCCATGACCTTTCAAGTGATGTCACTTTAGCAGGCTTTTAAAACAGACTGGGCTAAAGAAAAAGATTTCTGAGAGAAAGAACATGTTACCTTGAAGATTAATCAATTATGCGAATGGTTTCACTGCCTGTTATACCATGGATTATGCTTTCATTTTTCATATTAATGTTCTTTATGTTTTTCAATTAGTCATGGCAAATTACCTGTCCTTCACCTTGGCAAGGGCAGCTCAGTGGGCCTCAGTGGAGTATTTTCCAAGTTCTGTCGGGTGAATTCCTGCTCAAATTCTTCTTGAGGCATTAATATGTAATTTTTTGAATGAATGAATGTGTACCATTTGACACCATCTCATTCATGTAGGAAATTACCTATTGACTAAAGAATTGGAAAAAGTTGTCTTTCCTTTTTTGCAATGGTGACTTGCAAAAAAATAATTTTAACTTAAATATTAAAATGGAATTGAAACATTAAAGAAAATTAAAATTCATTCAATACTTCTTAGTCATTCTAACAGAGAGGGTTTGTGGTATGAGGTACACAAAATAGCAGTTACTCCAAAATCCATGCCCACCTCCATTTTCCCTTGCCATTTCCTGGTGAAGTGCTTGCCCCTCCTCTGCACTCCATCCTACTGCCCCCATAATTTCCATACCATAATACCCAACTAGCTGCACTTTAATAGCCTGTTTACTGCCCTTCTCCACTAAGCATGTGAGATCTTCTAGGATAGGAATAATGTCTTAAACAGGACAGAATCTATCTCCACCTCTTAGTATACTGCAAAGCACAGAAGTAAATGCTTAGTAAATGATGAGTGAATGAAGCCATTTGCCTTTGGAAAACATGAGTATATCCTTCTTAGCTGCAGCCTTATCTCACAAATATAACCTTTATATTGCATTCCCATAATTCTCTCTGGGTAGGAAAACCGAATAACTTCTCTGCCCTTGAGGATCTCACAGTCAAGCTCTGACAAACGTTAACTTTTTAAAGGTAGCCTCTCATCAGAGTACTTTGTCAGGAGCTGCCATTTTACTTTTCCTTTGATGTGTGGCATGGCACTTAAGATTAGCAAGCTCCTTCAAACACTACTATAAAGGTATCTCAGCAATCAAATATTTTGTTCCCATAGGCTGGTCAGGTCTTTTGAAAGTCATCTGCATATGGTGGGAGTTAGGGGGGAACCCTATACTTCCTCAAACAGCCTGGCTTTAAAATTTTTAGTTGGGGGAGGGCACTATAGAAACTCCAACCCAAGACCTACCCACAATTATCTCTTCTTTCCACCAGAGAATAATTTAAATTTTTTACACTTCAATTCCTTTCCTAGTGTCATTTTATGACTTTAGGGAAGGGAGGACAGTGCCTCTGTGGACTCTGATTCTCTCTAAAAACTCTGAGTTATTATTAAATCAATATCTTGACTATTGCAGTCCCTTATTATTATATTAATAATTATTACAGTCACCAGGGTGGAGAGCAATAAAAGAAAATGCTATTATTTGTTCAAAGTTTAGGTTAATTAAGTCCAAGAAATGATATAAAAGTAGGTCTGAATATACCTCTAATTTTTATGCATTGTGCAAATAAATGAATGCAAATAATATCCACTGAGTGAATGTTTACTTGAGTTACAGCTAACCTACAAAAGACCTGAAAAAGCCTAAGAAGTATCATTCCAGAGAAGTCTTTACATAATAATTGCTGCTAACGGAGTAGCATTTAGAAACCTTCAGAAGGATAATAGTAGAGTCAAAGAGTCCTAAGAAGTTTGAGAAAGTGCTTGATATAGTACAATGTAGGATTAGTGCAATTTAGTATAATGTAGGTACAGTGTAGGATTTTTTGCTCTTTTCCGAAGCATTCCAGGAAACAGAAATGCCATATAATCTTTGATTACCCATTCAGGCGACTTAACACATCAACATACAAAAAGTTTCTGCCTATAATTAAGGAAAACTTTTCCTGTTTTGATGTTTCAGTTCCTTGTATTGTGACGTTCTGCTGCAAAGAGAAACACTAATCCCTACTCCTTTTGTAAAAATGTTTCATGCCCTTTAAAACCATAAAGATGATTCTGGTCCTTATAATCTCCATGCTACATGAAATCTAGTTTTCATTCTCAGTCTAATTTTTCTTCTTTCAGTCCTGTTTAAGGACCAAAACAGGAACAGTTCCAGAATCTACTTTCTCTATTCCTGGTTATCAGAACTACTGGAGACAGATAAAAACGGGATCCTGCAACCCACAATGTCATTATATCATGTCCACAATTGCCTATGGGTAATGGTTTGGTTAAAAAAAAAAAAAAGATATTCAAATTGGCGCATCAGCCTGGGATTAGCCATTTGCCACAGATAATTACGAATGGGTAATTCACAGTCAGATAGTTGAGAATTCTTAAATACATAATTTTTTGTTAGGAGCCAAAAGTAAAATTTCTATGATATCTATGATCGTGTGTGTGTGTGTGTGTGTGTGTGTGTGTGTGTGTGTGTGTGTGTGTGTGTGTCAGAGAGAGAGAGAGAGAGAGAGAGAGATTAAGCTTTAGAACTTAGCAGACACGCAAATTTTGTGGCATTAACTCTGAAGTGGACAACTTAAAAAACAAATGACAAGAAAATAAAGGCAGCTTATTTAGAGATATAAATTTGATGGCAAAAATAGCGTTTTCAAATTCCTAAATAAAGGCAAATCACTATCAGTCAAAATTTCTACCAGACAGAAAGTTCAATAGTATAATGGCTTTAGAACTTAGCAGACACGCAAATTTTGTGGCATTAACTCTGAAGTGGACAACTTAAAAAACAAATGACAAGAAAATAAAGGCAGCTTATTTAGAGATATAAATTTGATGGCAAAAATAGCGTTTTCAAATTCCTAAATAAAGGCAAATCACTATCAGTCAAAATTTCTACCAGACAGAAAGTTCAATAGTATAATGCAGATGTGGTAAGAGTGGAAGAGGGAACTATGGTTTATATTTTGTTTAATGTTGACTAATTCTCTTAATCTCTATCATCTTATAGTAAACACCTCTTGGAGTGATGCCCCAGCTTACAATTCTCCTTCTGCTAAAAATGGCCCCAGTATGCAGGAGTAATAGGCCACCAGTGGTCATATTAATACTATGGGATCCTGTTCTCTTGGACACAGTTGTTGATCCAGGGTTGGTGGGCACAAGATTCGAACCAAGTAAATGAGATCCATCCTTCCTTCCTTCCTTCCTTCCTTCCTTCCTTCCTTCCTTCCTTCCTCCCTTCCTTCCTTCCTCCCTCCCTTCCTTCCTTTTC
>NW_006443567.1:1402207-1418797 GCF_000325575.1 Pteropus alecto
CTCTCTCTCTCTCTCTCCCCCCTTCCTTCCTTCCTTCCGGAATTTAAAATCTTGAACAGAAAGGCACAGTACACTATATACTGTTCAGTGTCTAGTCCTTATTTCATTCTACCTAGCCCATTTAAAGTGAGTTCTTTACATGTCTTCCACCTGACATTAATTTCCTTCAGAGCAGGATCTTTATCATATATCCCCCTATAAGATAACAGAGAGAACCTTTTATGTTGATGTAAACATACATCATCTTGATTATGGTGATTATTTCATGAGTTTGTACATATGCCAAAAATCATCAACTTTTGCACTTTAAACATGTACACAATAAATTAAACCTCAATGAACTTATAAACAATGTTATGGAAGCCCATAGGAAGGAGCAATCAATGCTGACTGGTATGAAAATGGGAGAGATTTGTTTCAGATAAATAAGTTTTATGATTTTTCAGTTAGCTCTGAGTACTTTGTGCCAATATTACCATTCTCACTGTCCTCTTCTATGGGAAACCAATCTTTCCATAACCTCTGCTAATAAATCATCATTGGGCTGCTTCTTGAGCAAGGGATAGCACTTGTCATATGACTCAAATGTGGCTAATTCATATGACTCAAATGTGGCTAATATATATATGCCTTACTGTTAAAGTATACAGCTGAAACTTATTGGATTTCGTTAACCAATGTCACCATAAAAAATAAATTAATTAATTAATTTTGGAAAATCTCTTTAAATACCCTTTTTGAATGTGTCATCTTTTTCTAGTGGGATCCCAACACAGGCACTGATCAATTTTAACTTAACTGTGTCAGTGTTGGGCCCCTATTAAGCTTCTCTATTTCTCAAAGCTTTGAGTTGACAATAAGGGCCAGCATGAACCTGCTATTCTAGATACAAGGAATGTATCTGCCTTTGTATCTTTAACCCATAACTCAGTACCTGAAGCCAAGCAGGTCCTCATCAAAAGTGTGCTAAAAGAATTTTGTTCATGAATAAATTAATTTTAATTAATTTGACTTCTGTAATTAATGCTTGGATAAAGGTGTTCCAATATTTTATATGAACTAATCTAATTTGTGACAGGAAAACAACAGTGAACAACCTTGGTAGTAATTTAAGGAATGCAAATTAAAACTGCAATGCTGTAACATTCTACACCTATTAAATTAACAAATTTAAACCATAACACCAAACGCTAGTATTGCAGCAAAGCTGTATATTCAAATACTGCTCATAACTGTATAAATTGCCACAGCCCATTTGAAAAGCAATATGGCAATATGTATCAAGAGCCATAAAAATGACCCAGTAATCTCACTCTTGGGGATTCATCCTAAGGATATAATTGAGGAGAAGCAAAAAGCCATATGCACAAAGATGCTTAATGAAGCAATATCTATAACAGTGGCAAAACTGAAAACAACCTAAAATGCCCAATATTGGAGAATAGGTTAAGTACATTCCAGTGCACCAACCTAATGGAGCCCTGTGCCCCTATCAAAACATGATTCCTACAGAGGTGGCAACAAAAGACAAAAGGATTTCACATATTAAAAGACAGAGGCTGGAAGGAAAAATTGGGCAAAAAAAAGTCTTTATGAGCTGAACTGTGTTCCCCCACCCCAAGTTTATGTAGTAAAGTCCCAATCCAGAGTACTTCAGAATGTAACTGTATTTGGAGATAGGGTCTTTAAAGAGGTAATTAAGGTAAAATGAGGTCTTTATGTTAGGCCCTAATCCAATATGACTGGTATCCTTGTAAGAGGAGAAAATTTGGACACAGACATATACAGAGAGAGGACAATGTGAAGACACGGGAAGAAGGTGGCCTTCTATAAGCCATGGAGATAGCCCTGAAATGGATCCTTCTCTCATGGCTTTCAGAAGGAACCAACCTTACCAATACTTTGATCTTGGACTTCTAGCCTCCAGAGCTGTTAGAAAATGAAACTGTTTAAGCCACTCACCCAGTCTATGGCATTTTGGCATAGCAGCCTTAGCAAACTAGTACAGAGGCAAAATTCAAAGCAGTGAGTGCAGTGTGTAACTATTAAAATATATGTGTGTGTGTGTGTGTGTGTGTGTGTGTGTTCAAAGATGAAAAGCGAATATGTAAAAATAAAATGTAAAGGGGGTCAAATATATGGTGATAAAAGGATATTTGACTTTGGGTGGTAAATACACAATGCAATATACAGATGATGTATTATAGAGTTGTAGACTTAAAACCTATATAATTTTATTAACCAATGTCACCCAATAAAATTAAATAATAAAATTAAAAAAGATTTTTTTAAAAATGTTCTAATTAGTTGTGGCAGTGGGATATGGGTGATTTCTTCATCTCATCAGATGTTGTGATAGCACATTTATTCAATTAAAAAATTTCTCAGGGTGATGGCAAATTTTGTTGAAACACTGGTTCTAATAGGTAATGAGCAGTACTAGAATATTTCTCTAAATCGGAGAGAGAATAATGTGTCAACTTCTTATTTCAGCAGCATCTATGAAAAACAGACTTGGTGGCAGCAGACAATGTACCTATGATTAAATGTGTCCTAATTTATTCTCTCTCTCTCTCTCTTTCTCTCTCTCTCATCTCTGTGTGTGTGTCTCTGTCTCTCTCTCCTCCTCTTCCCCACCCTCTGTCCTTCTCTCTCTCTCCCTGGCCCTCTCTCCCAGTCTTTCATGTAATTTTAATAGCTTTGTGTGCTGTACTTGGCATTTTTTTGTCATTACTGGTGTAATCAGTTGTTAGTGGTGATCTACTGAATGACTGAAACATGGTAAATTAACTGGGTGTGTTGTGATTAGTAACTTTTTTCCTGAAGAATTAATCTTCCATGGCTAGAAACAGTGGAAAAACTCATGCTGTTGAACTACAGCTCTACAGCTGTGCCTCTATCTTTGCTTAGCAACCCTTTTATCCATCTCTAGAGAATCCTGACTGACTCCCAACTTCTTCAGGCCTCTTATTCCAATATCTAAGGTCACCAACATTTATACCTACAGAATCAGCCATTGCATACCAAATCTGACCTCAAGTAGGGAAATGTAAACAAGATTGGGACATCTCAGCAAGGTACCTTGTATGGGTGTATCCTTAATCCGTGCCACAGCTATCTCTCAAAATTAGATCTTGTATTATCTGTGCTTGGAGCTATATATTAGTAAAGTATCAAGTACTCTGGTCCTCTCAGAGGCCTCTGTCTTGTTCTATTCAATTCAGAAACAGAGTTCAATCTCTGAACCTAATCTAGAGTTTGTGATTCTGCTACTTTCAGCAATATCATCCTATCTGGTCTCCCTAATTCTGAAATTGCCCTTAACTCCAAAACCACCACCAAATCTATAGGAGAACCACTTGCATCTGAAAAAAAAGTTCCAAAAGTTCTTAAAATGCACATGCATGAGCTTCATACTCTCTTTTCTGGGAGTAGAGTCCACGAATCTGCATTTGTTTTACAACCTTCCCAGGTTATGAAAAACACTCAAGTTCAAGAACCATTGTTCTGCATAGCAGCTGAAAAGACCTTCCTAAAATTAAAATCTGACACCTCACTTCTCTGCTTTAAAACCTTCAATTTCTCACTTCTCCTAGGTTTCAGTCCAAAATGTTTAAGACAGCTTGCAAGGTTTTACAGGACCTGACACCTTCTGCTTGTCCATCCTCATCTCTTACCACTCTCTGTTGTTCCAGTAATACTCAATTGCTGATAGTTTTTTATACCTACCACACCATTGCAAGCCTCCATGACTTTCTTCAAGCTCTACTTGCCTGATGAATATCTATTTTTCAAAACCCTATTCAAATGCCCTGTACCAACACTATGAAGCTTTTACACACCACAAACATACACAGTCCCCAGACAGAGTTAACTGCTATTTCTCCATCCTTATTCTGTATGTCATTCTGTTATTGCATTTAACTGAGAGAAACTGCCTTCTTAATTTATTTTTATATCTTCTCTACTCACACCCCATCATTACTCCATCCTCCATTGGACTGTGAGTTCTTGGGAGGCAAGGATACTACCTTAATAATTTTCATACTGAGATGCCTCACACATAATAGGTACCCTATAAATTTTGGCCAGAACTCAATTACACTTTTTAAAGCATCTATATTCCATCCAAACTCCTCATTCATGATAATTAATTGTATGTGTTAACTTGACTAGCCACATGGTGTCCAGATTAAATATTATTTCTTGGTGTGTCTATGAATGTGTTTCTGGATATTAGATTTTGAATCAGTGGACTCTGTAAAGGAGATTGCCCTCCTAGTTGGGATGGGCATCATCTAATCCATTGAGGATCTGAATAGGACAAAAGGTAGAGGAAGGAGAAATTCACCCCCTTTTCTTTCTGCCTGATTGCTTGAGCTGGAACTTTGATCTCCTGCCCTCGGTGCTCCTGGTTCTCAGGCCTTTAGACTCAGACTGAATTACACCACTGGCTTTCCTGGGTCTCCAGCTTACAGATGGCAGATTATGAGATTTTTCAACCTCCATGATCGCAGAGCCAATTACTTATAATAAAACTTTTCATATCTATATCTATTTTTATATCTATATCTACTATATTTCTATCTATCTATCTATCTATCTATCTATCTATCTATCTATCTATCTATCTATCTATCTATATCCTACTGGCTCAGTTTCTCTGGAGAACTCTTACTAATACATCCATGTACTGATCCAGGAATAATCCCTTGCTATCTTACTTGCTGGCTTCCACACATGCTTCATCCCGTAAGGTTTACTTACTCACATGACGAAATTAGATTCATTTTCCAAGTCTTTCTTCTGGTACACAGCTTGTCTCTTTGCACCTCTATTGTGATTATCATGTTCTGTTTAACATCATAGTTAATTAAGGACTTATAGTTTTACTCAACATGACATATTTAATGACTGTCACATAGTATGTGCTCAATAGTTGATTACCAAATTAATAACTGGCCATAGTAACGGTGTTCTTTCGCAAAGGTCATAAAATCTTATTTCATTGGAAACTTAAAAATGATCTCTTTTGTCCAGCGAAGGCTGTAATTAGTATGTGCCTTTACTTCAAAATTTTTGCTTCCCCTTTTCAGTTCTTGATGACATGGTTCAATGTAATCACTAATTTTAGTATTCGATAACTCTCAAAAGAAATTAATTAGTTCTAAGTCTTCATGGTAACCATGCAACCATTCAGGAAGTATAAATACTCATTCTGATTTGAAAAGTGACACCTTTAGAAGTATTCTTGTGCTCTTTAAAAGATAGAGATAAAATCTTAAAGTTCATCTAACTTGTTTCCTACCAAAAAGTGCTTTGGAATAAAAGGAAGAGGGTGAGAAGGAAGTCAGTGAGCATTGCTGGAGATCTACCATGTCCTCCTTGCAACACAACAATATAGGCCTTACTGTCCCCGTGGATGTAAGAACAATGCAACTATGATACCAATTCCCATTTTACAAATGTCAGAAAAAAGGAAGTAAAAGGATATGAAGTGTATTTCTCAGTATCACTCAACTCAAGCGGAAGAGACAATATTCAAATCCAAGTCTGATAGCCACTAAGACTATATATACTTTCCAGTAAAGTAAGTGCATCACCCACCATAGAGCTCATAATCCTTTCCCAGTATCAGGAAAAACAATGAAAATGAGATAAAACTTTTACAATAAAGAGATTGATATTTGACCTGTGTGTTATGTGTCTTCAAATTTCATTCAACAAATTGTTATTAAGGGATATCCATGTGCAAGCCACTATGCTGGGAGCTGGGGTATAGCAAGTTCAAAGACTAGCACAGTCCCTGCATTCAAGGAATATACATTTGAGGGAGGAGACTTTAAAAATAATTACAAAACAAATTATTTATTATCATTTGCAGTCAATGCTACAGAGAAGAAAACCAGGGTCTCCTGGATTATAGAAAGTGGGCATGACCTCTTCTGGATGTCAGAAAAGGTTTCCCTAAGGATGTAACTTTGAGAAGTAAGATCTAGAGGGTGCCAAAGAGTTGATCAGAGGCAAAGGATGGAGAGAGAGAGTTACAGACAGTGGGAATAGCATGTGAAGATCCTTCAAGGCAGGAAAGAACATAGCTTTAGAACCGAAAGAAGATAAAAAGGTAGACAAAAGGTAGGCATTCTCAATCTCTACATTGTTAAGCTTCTCCAGGTCAGCATGGGATCTAGCCAACTAAGATAAAGAACATGCCCACACTCAGTTGCAAAGAAAACAGGGACAAATAAGCAACAAAGTGGGCACATGCCACAGTTCATTTACCTTGAAAAATAAACCCAAAATGGCAAAGAATTACGGGCCCTTCATCTCTGAGTCTTCAAATCATCCCGTGTTCCCAGTGAACATTGAGCCTCTTCCCTTACACTTCAGGTGCAAGTTGCCCAACTTCCTTCTCATCATGTCTATTTTTTAACCTACTCTGAGTATCCATCACCTGAACTAAACCTAGAAGGATCACGCTGCTTAACTCCAAGGTAAGTAAACTGTTCTCTAGAAGTTCTCTATTCAGTCATAAATGGTGGATGCAATCTCTCAGGGCCACGTTTAATGTTAAAGGTCATAATTCACTAAAGTGCTATATTGTTTTCTGAGTCTCAGTGCCTTGAACAATAGAGAAGTCAACACAGTATAATATGTTGTAATGTATAATATGCATAAAATAATAACTATAAATAAAAACATGATATGAGTAATCATTTTTCTTAAAATTCAAGAGGAAAATCAATTCAACTATTGTTCTACTTGAAAAGCACAATTAGCAAAGTTTTGCAATGGTCCCAAGTGACAGTTTCAATCTTAGTTCTTCACATAAAAGCCAATATATTTTTAGACAGTAGAACTGACTAAGATGTAAGTAGCTTGCAGTTAAAGTAATTGCATATCTGGTGGTGGTAAGTGAATTACAGAAGTGACAAATGCTGTACTTAAATAATTTGAGGCAAACAACGTCTCCTTTATGCGTAGAGCAGATTCAAAGGAGCAAAAGCCAGTAAAACATCTGTCTCATTTATTCTGTTCTTGCCTACATGGCTGAGGCCCAGTTCCAGTTTGAGCTGGAATTATTCAAGCACACAATACAGGTAGCGATGCATTCTAACCACCATCTTGAAAACAGTGGATATGTCAAGACACTGATTTCTAGTGGCAGTCAGCTTACTTTTCTTAAGTGAAAAAAATGATGAAAGTATCTCTAAATGTACAACACTTAACCTTGACAAAAACTTTTTTTCCATTTTCAATGGAAAATAACTCTAGAATTGAAGAAATGTGAAGAATACCACTCTGCTGGAATGCTTGCCAATGCCAACTCTCCGTGTTCAGTGTCCTTTCTATCCTTCATGGCCGATTCAAATTCTATCTTTGCTTCAACCTCTGTCCCAGTGAATTTCCCCTTTTCTTGCTTTCTATAACCCTGGATTATATTCTAGTGCTTATCACTCTGCATTCTATTAGCGATGTGAGGATCCATCTGTCTTCCTAAATAATTTGCTAAATTATAAGGTCCTGGAAGACAGGTATCATGATCTCAACCTCATCCCCAATATTTTAATAATTTTGGCATATAGTAGCACTTAATAGAGGCCTGTTGAATTAGATGCCAGGATTTAAAACTTTGTTTAAGTCAATCACCCTGAGAGTTTTGAGGTAATACATTGAAAACTGACTGCATTAGCATGTGTAAGAAGAAACTATTTCTGAATCATACAACCCTCTTAGTCAGAAACCAATCAGCCATGGTCCAAGTATGCAGTAGTGCAAACCAAGGGGTCTATATCCCTGAGTCTCTGTCAATCATATTTTTCTAGAAGGTCCCCAGCTGCTGTTTGACAAATTCATGGTTGGATAGGTTTGGGGATTGTTATATGGCCCATCTGGTAAACACACTTTCTGTGTTAAAAGTAGATAACTCTTAATTTCTGGAGACTTTTATTTTTTGGAGGGGCAGGGATATTGCAAAAGAAAATTTCTGGTATTTATATTTTTTTAAGCTCACAAGTATCTGTTTTCTTTGAAAATGCCAGCCTAAATAGCACTAACTCACTCTTTAGAATAAATTAAAAACATAAATTTGTTTGATATGTACTTTTTGATTATCATAGTCATTGCACTGGTTCCATTAAAATATGCTACCTGATTATTGATTAAATGCTTGTTTATACATTCAACTAAGCTAATATGTTTTATAGCTTTATCATCAACTCTGCAGCTGGATCTCTGAAATAAAAAAAATGGATTGGCATGGTATAACTTTTTGTTAATAAAATATGCAGAATAGGTAGCAAAGGGTATACCCTGAGTATTAAATATGGAGGCTCAGTCAGCATAAAAGTGTAATTATGTAAGTACACGAAAGAATCAATGGAGTGTGCCATAGGAGCCATGAGTTGTGTCGCATTATTCTCAAATTACTCCCCTTTGTCATTGAATTTATCTGGCACACTACAAAACTGGATCAAAAAGCAGGAACAAATACCTGTCCATGTGAGAAGAAGAAATTCAATCTTGTTTCTTTCCTCCTGAGATTTTACTTGGCAAAATACTGACGCTTAATGAAATTGTTGTATCTAAATAAATACACGATTTAACTAGAATTAGACATCACACACACAGAGACACACACACAGACACACACCAACACAGACACACACACACACACCAATTTCCTAACACCATTTTTAAACTTTCTTTTTGATCAAAGGAGGTAAAATCTTTTCACCTCTTTACCTACTTAAAGAAAATTTTTAAAGGTTACTCAGTCAATCAGGAGTCTTTAGTCTAACCAACTATTCTTAAGTATGTAATAGATTATTTTCCTTGAGGTTAAGTGATACAGTAAGGCCATAATACCTTAACAAAAATATTGGTCTTATTCATGGAATAAACTTGGGGACAAAGGAAGCAGATTTCTTTCCTTCTTCCATCAAAGATATTACCTTGCTATCACCACTGTCTTTGACCTCTACCTTACACATTACTATGATATATTGGATGAAAAACTAAATATTACCCCAGTCTGAGGAAATTTAGGAGTACAAATAAAATCTAGATATCTAGCAGTTTCTCCAGCCTGGCCCATCATATTACAACATTCCTATCCTGGAATTCGCAGATTCCTTTTATTTATTTATGTATTTTACAGCTTCATTGAGATATAACTGACATATTCCGTTGTGTAAGTTTAATTGTATAATGTGTCAATTTAATACACTAACATATTGCAAAATGATTACCACCATAGCATTAGCTGACACCTCACATAATTATCATTTCTTTTTTTTTTTTTTTTGTAATGAGAACATTTAAGAACTACTGTTTTAGCAACTTTTAAGTATATAATACAGTATTATTAGCTATAATTACCATGCAGCATATTAGATACCTACAACTTGTTAATCTTTTAACTGGAAGTTTGTACCCTTTGAAGAGTATCTCTCCATTTCTCATACTCCTGTCTCTGGTAACCACCACTCACTACTCTGTTTCTCTGAGTTCAGCTTTTTAAGATTCCACATATAGGTGAGATCATACAGTATTCGTCTTTCTCTGTCTGAATTATTTCACTTAGCTTAATGCCCTCAAGGGTCACCAAGCTGTCACAAATGGCAGTATTTCTTTCTTTCTCATAGCTGAATAATATTACATTATGGGAATGCTGGATTATATGGTAGTTCTATCTTCAATTTTTTGAGGAACTTTCATATTGTTTTCCATAGTCGCTGTACCGATTTACATTCCCACTAACATTGCACAAGTGTCCCCTTTTCTCCACATCCTCACCAACACTTGTTATGTCTTGTCTTTTTGATGTTAGCCAAGCAGGTGTGAGGTTGATATTTCACTGTGGTTGTTATTTGCATTTCTCTTATTAGTGATGTTGAGACCCTTACATGTATCTGTTGTTGACCATTTGTATGTGTTCTTTAAAAAAAATGTCTATTCAGTCCCTGCACCATTTTTTTAGCTTTAAAAACTTTTTATTACTTAAATTACTTAAACATTTTCTTTTAAAATGCTTCCTATTAAACAACTGTGTGTTGATGTACATAATCCTTTATAAAAGGAAAACAAACATTTTTTACATATATTACTAAATGAATATTTATCGGCTTTATCAGTGTATAATCATCCCATGCTATCAAAAACACCTTTAATATTCTTCTTATAGCATGCTGCTTTTTGTCCTCCAGTTTTATACATGAAACACAATATAACGAGGTTATTCTTAACTGCTCAAAGGAAATCCTGTGACATTTTTCATTCAAGTTGCTTGTTTGTTTGTTTTGCTATTGACTTGTATGAGTTCTTTACATATTTTAGATATGAATGCTTAATCACATATATGATTTGCAAATAACCTCTCTCATTCTGTAGGCTGACTTTTCATTTTCTTGAAAGTTTCTTCTGCTCTACAGAAAGTTTTTAGTTTGATGTTCCACTTGTTGATTTTTGCTTTGTCGCTCATGCTTTTGGTGACATATCCAGAAATTGTTGTCAAGACCGAAGTCAAGAAACTTTTTCCCTATGATTTCTTCTAAAAAGTATCATTTTTAGTCTTTAATATATTTCAACTTTTTTCAAGTGGTTTAAAATAGGGGTTCAATTTCATTCTTCTGCATGTGATTATCCAGTTTTCCCAACACCATTTATTGAAAAGACTATCCTTTTCCCCATTGAGGATCCTGAACCTCCTTCTCAAATATTTGTCAACCGTAAATGCAAGGATTTTTGGGGGGCTCTTGATTTTGTTCCATTGGTCTATGTCTCTATTTTTATACTAGTACCATATTGTTTTGATTACTATAGCTTTGTAGTACAGTTTGAAATCCAGAAGCATGATTCCTCTAGCTTTGTTTTTCTTTCTCAGGATTGCTTTTGCCATTCAGGGTCTTTTGTGGTTCCATACAAATTTTAGGATTGTTTTATATTTCTGTAAAAAAAAATAATGTGGTGTATCATATTTACAGATTTGCATATGTTTATCCATCCTTATATTCCATGGATAAATCCCATTTGACCATGGTGCATAACCCTTCTAATGGGATGTTAAATTCATTTTGCTAATATTTTGTGGAGAGTTTTTGCATCTATATTCATTAGGGATATTGATCTGTAGTTTTCTTTTATTGCAGTGTCCATATCTGGCTTTGGTAGCAGGGTAATGCTGGACCTTGTAAAATGAGTTTGAGAATGGTCCCTCCTCTACAATTTTTTGGAAGAGTTTGAGAAGGATTGGCATTAATTCTTCTATAATATTTGGTAGAATTCACCAGTGAAACCATATGGTCCTAGGTTTTTCTGTGTCAGGATTTTGTTTGACTCATGATTCAATCACTTTACTAATTATTGGTGAAAAGTTATTTGAGATCTTTCGTAGTATAGGTGTTTATTGCTATAAACTTCTATCTTGGAACTGCTTATGCAGCATGCCATAGATTTTGATATGTTGTGTTTCAATTTTCATTTGTTTCAAGGTTTTTTTAAATTTCCCTTTTGATTTCTTCTTTGGTCCTTTGGTTGTTCAGCAGTATGTTATTTAATTTCTAATATTTGAATTTTCCAGTTTTCCTCCTGTTATTGATTGCTACTTTCATATCATTGTGGTTGGAAAAAATACTTGGTATGATTTCAATTTTCTTAAAGTTACTAAGGCTTGTTTTGTGACCCTTCATAGGACCTATCCTGGAGCAAGTTCCATGAGCATTAAGAATATGTATTCTGTTCCTGTTGAATGGAATGTTCTGTATAAGTCTATTAGCTCCATTTAGTTAAAGTATGGTTCACATTCAATGTTTCTTTGTTGATTTTCTGTCTAGATGACCTACTCATTGTTGAAAGTGGGGTATTGCAGGCCACCTCTATTACTGTATTGCTGCCTGTTTCTCCCTACACATCTCTTAATATTTTCTTTATATGTTTAGGTGCTTCAATGTTGGGTATATATACTTACAATTGTTATTTACTCTAGATGGATTAAACTAGGCTTTCTCCTCCAAAATGATAATTGTTGTATATAGATGTGGTATTCTTTCCTAGCTATAATTAATACCTAGCAAACAGAAGAAAAGCTCTAGTATTCATTTGTTGTCATGTGATGTATTTTGTAGGTAACGCATATGTGATCATTTGGTAATTGCTACATATAAGAATCTACCTACAATGGCAATGTTGCTGTAACATCATGGGGTACAATTTCAATAAATTTTGTTTTGGATTCTTATATATTAGCATTTTGTGCTATTCCACACTTCAGGTTTGTTTTTTTTTTCTGCCAGTCAGATTGGGTACACGCATTTCTGCTGGTACCTGAATAGCAACAGCCTTCTAAAACACTCTTGTGTAAAGATTAACTGAAAGATATATATGTAGATTTGCCATTCTATACCTTACACCCCTGCTTGAATGGCCTGTCCCAGGGTGATGATAGGCATGGAGAGCAAACCAAGGAGAAGGCTGTCAAAACTGTTGTGAACGCCATGCAATAGATCAGGAAAGCTAGCGCCTCTTTTCCCAGTCCAAGTTCCCTAATTTCTTGAGTTTCTTTTCAAGTAGTGATTCCAGAGTAGACCAGTGACACAGTACCCAACACTGATTCCACCAAAATCAGAGAGAGAAGCAACAGTGCAGTATGTGGAAGTCCTCTCAGAAGTATAGGCCCAAGTTAGGCCTTTTATACTTAAGTCCCCTTTAATAACACAATTTTTTGTATCATGTACCTCATAAAAAACTTCTTTCCCAAACTTCCCTCAAGAAGGAGCTAGCTAAGATATGTCACTCGTATTTTATTTACTCGTAGTTTTCTTATTTTAATGCTATTAATATAAAGAAGGAGACCTAGTGCTGAGGTAACTGAAAATGAACTATGGGCAGTATAGGTTTGACCAAGACCTTGAACTTCACCTGTTCAGATTCTTATTTTGCTCTTGGCCATCAGCTTTCTTGACATTAAAAGAACTCAAGGCATTCCTCAGCTCTGTCTTTTACTCTGTATGTTTGTCTCTCTCTTGACAGTCTCTCTTTGCTTAAAGCTCTGGCTGACCTAAATAGTTCATCTTCAATTTACTAATTTAAGTCCATCTATTTCAACTAATTAACCCAAATACATTTTCCCTCCTCATAGTCAATATTTTTCTTCTCTGATCTATACTTTCCACTTAATATTAATTCCATGTACTGAATGAAGAGAGCTCTGAATTACTAAACCCTGTACATTTAATTTTAGTGTTTAATAAATGCAATTGCAAAACAGCAAGACCAAACAAAATCAAAGGCAAGAGAAAGGAGCCAATAATGATAAAAGCAGAGTAGTAAATTGGATAACAGAAAGGGCAGCAGTAATTAATAAACCCAAGAAATAGTTATTTCAAAATTCTAGTAAAGTAGAAAAATCTCTGGGAAATTTAATCCATTCAGCATTAGCAATAAAATGATCGGGGGGTGGGGACAGGTCATAACTACCATACCACATTTAAAAACCACTACTCACATGTAATGTTAAAAGGTATAAAATTCTCAAAGAAATAGATCATTATTTTTAAAATAAAAATGATTAACACAGGCTCAAGAAGTAGAAAATATACAATAAACATGGAAGAAATGGAAAAAGTTGTCAAAGAACTGCATCAGTAAAAGTACAATGTTTTTCAGATCTTAATAAACCTATAGTTTCTATGCCATTACACTGTTTCAGAGCATATCAATACATGAATATTTTTTCATATCATATTGATTTAAAAGTCCCTACTTTGGAGTCAAGCATGCCTGGATTCATTTCCTAGTTCTGCCAGCTACTAAAATTGTGTGAATTTGAACAAGTCAATTAACTGCTTTGAGCCTTATTTTCCTCATCCTTAAATAGAGAATAGACCTCATCCTTTCTCTCTCTCTCTTTCTCTCTCTCTCTCTCTCACCTCGCAAGGTTATAGCACAGATTAAATATGTAAAACATTTTTACATTTTGCCTAGATATGGCAACAATATAAAATGAGAGCGATTATTATTAACAATTCTGTTTGTGAAACTAATAAAAACTTGATACTGAAACCTGAAAATGATAGAAAAAGAAAACTACCTATAGATTGTACTTATATAATCAATATAAAAATTATTACAAACACACTTTATACTCTTTTGTTATACTACCTCTTCAAAATCCAATGTGTGTTTACACTTGCAAATGACTCAATTCACACTTGCCACATTTTAAGTGCTCAGTAACCTTGTCTATCTATTCACTATTGTATTGGAGAGTGCAGGCCAAAAGCACTCCATACTGATTACTTAAATGCTAAATCCAATGAGCATGTTTTAAATTCTTACTTGACTGTTATAGAACAGTTATGACAGTTAACTACCTCCATAAAACTCTCTGCCTTTACCTTCTAAAACATCATCCTTTTGGGTGGGTTTTCTCTTACCTATCCACTGTTTCTTAGTATCTGTTCTCTCTTCTCAAATCTTATATTTTAGTTTTGCCTGGGGCTCTGTCCTTATGCAGAAGTTTACCACTGGTGGCCCTTAGGCTGAAACTTACAAAGGATTTCTCAAGTCTACCTCTGTGCTTTATTGCCTTGCCATTCCAAGTGGGTTCCAGAGACAGCATCAGCATCACCTGGGGCCTTGTTAGAAATCCACAATCTCAAGCCCCACACTAAACACACTCGGAATTAGCTTTTTGATAAGCTCCACAGGTGATTCATATGCACATTAAATTTTCAGAAGCACAGATCTCTAGGGCTATTCCATCTATGATGCCTTCCCCTACTGTTTTATTGACAATTGTCTTGTTATTCTCTAAAATGTAGCTGAGGTTTCATTTCTTCTGCAAAATCTTTTTAAAGAGCCTTCTACTTTAAATACAGAGCTTAGTATCCCCACTTCTCTTTGCTCCCTGTATATTATATCTCCATTATAGTATCTACTGTGTTCCAATTATTTTTCTATTTGTGTATCCTTCCCAGTAGAAGATGATCTCCTTGAGGACAAATATTTTAAGTATTGTGTTTAGGCATTTTGGGGTCTTTCATATCACAGTTTCTTGTATATATCAGTGGCTCAAAATGTTTGTTGAATAAAGGAACTCTTGGACTTGGGCAAATAACTTGTTCTTTCTGAGCTTCAATTGTAAAATGGATGTATTAATAATAGTTCCTTTAACTGCAATGAGTCATTATGAATATTAAATTGGAAAAAATATTAGCTTCCTGTTTCCTAAATAAGGACAACTATCTTAAAAGTCAGTAAATAGACAAGTCCATTTAAATAAAGATTTCAAAATGCTTGCATATTAGTTGGTTTTTATAGATATGATCACATTCCAAACCCCTTTTATGACACCTAGTTATTAGGCCAAAATGCAACTCCATTGAAATTCTGGAGTTCCTTACTTCCAACCCCCTCCCAGAATATCCTGAATTTTTTGACTAGAAAAAAATATATTTTGACTTATTAAATTGTAACTGGTGATGAAAAACATAATCCTGACAAGTGGCCTTGGGTTGAGTTCCTTTCCCTAGCTTCTCTACTAAATCTTTCCTTTGCTTAAAAAAATCATATTTAACCAACATTTTCAGGAATTTCAGAAAGAACCATGTCATATTTTTATCATCAACTCTCCCTGGAATCTTCGGAAAATGACTAGTGAAGATTTTCTTGATTTTCTAGCACCTCTTTACTGCAAGGTGCTCAATTACCTCTTAGGGTCTATTTTGCATATTAATGGCTTGCCTGTTATTTTTTTCTCCTGGATTGAGATTGTCAAAATTTTCCCAAAGTTATAACTTTATTCCATCCATATTTTGCAGTGAAGTAGTTTTCATCTCATTGGTCTGTTCATTTTCCCTTGATGCATTTGTATTATATGTCTTTCCAGCTTTGTCTGCTGTGAAAGCAGAAAGGAAGTAACGATCCAACTGGGCAAGCAAACTGATCCCTAGAGGAGTCATGCATGCTGGACACTAGTGCTGCCAAAGCCAATCTGACTTTCTCTTTGTTCAATGGCAATCATGATACCAATGTTTTTTATTTTAATTAAGTTTATAGGGTAACATTGGTTAATACAATTATATAATTTTCAAGTGTACATTATCATTTGACATCTGTATATTCTATTGTGTGATTACCACACAAAGTCTAGTTTCCTTCAGCTACCATACATGTGATCCCCTTTACCCACTTCACCCTCCCTCTATCCCCTATATTTGACCCCCTTTACTCTGTCTTCCCCACCTCTGTCTCTCTGGTAACCACTAGTCCATTGTCCATTACCATGAGTTTCTGTTTGTTTGTCATGTTAATTTGTGGCTTTTATGTTTATATCCCACATATAAGTGATATCATGTGATTTTCAACATTTTCTGTCTGGCTTATTTCCCTTAGCATGATTATTTTAAGGTGCATCCATGTTGTCGCAAATGACAGTATTTCATCTCTTCTTATGGTTGAGTAATATTCCATTGTATATATGTACCATAGCTTCTTTAGTCAATCATCTATCATAGGACACTTCAGTTGCTTCCATGTCCTGGCCACTGTGAATAATGCTGCTATGAACATTGGTGTGCAAATATCTTT
>NW_006443567.1:1423405-1430498 GCF_000325575.1 Pteropus alecto
TAAGTGTATTCTGTTGTTTTTCCAGAAAGAAGGTTTATTTAATAAAGGTCTTTCTCTTTAGCCTGATGCAAAGAGGATGCTTTCCTTTGGTTTTAAGCAGGTGGTATCCAAGCCTCTTGGATCCCTGCTTTATATAAAGCATAACATCTTTTATTTTCTTGTAGATTTTAATAACACTCTCTACTTTAAGTTTCTGTCCCTATCAATATTAGCAACAGTTTCAGTAGTGTTTACTCAGATTCCCCTGGGGCTCCGTGGTGTTCAGTCTCAGAGGGTATGGGGGGAGGGGCCCTCTGGGTTGGGGGATGGGGGCTGCAGCTCAGCCTCGGTTCTGCAACCGCAGCTGGTAAAAATCAATTATTGTTTTTCAGCCATCCTGCTTCTCTGCCTTCTTCCCTAATGACTGGGCCCTGCAGCCAGCCAGCTGTGGGAAGCTCATTGCTTTCTCAGGCAGGGGTGTTCATGGAACTTGCTCCTCCTTTTCCCCTCCCTTTCCTCCTGCAGGGAGCTCCAGTGGCTGTGATAGGCAGCTTCTTTATTTCTCTCGGTCCACTGCCCAACGCCCGGGATTCTGACCTATGGTATCTCTTATGCACAGATCCCATCTTCAGATGTGCTGGTGTGCTTTTAGGTGTTTGTTGTTGAGTTTTAGATGTTCAGCTTATTGTTGTTTCAAGGGGAGAGATCTGGGGACATCACACACTCCGCCATGTTTCTTCCTGAAAAGTCTTTTAAAAAACCAATGTTTTTTTCTTTTGAGGACAGACTATGAAATACATTTAAAATACTCCTTTTCCTAAAATTTTTAATTGTTATTATTTGATAACATCAGCAGCAAACATGCTTTTCCAACCCTGCAAACAGACTGGCTGGTGATCTGGGAGAAAAATAAACAGATACACACACACACATACACACACACACACACACACACACACAGGAGAAAGTTAGAAAACACATCATGTGATATGACGTGACTTCTTTGGATCTTATAGTCTAGGCTTCAACTGTTTTCTCAGAGGGAGAGAGGTAAAGGCTTATCTTAGTTCTTCATTAAAATAATCTAGGAGTTGTTAATTTTTTTTTTAACGCAGAGCACACTTATTTAAGTGAGAAGTGAAGAAACCACTTAAAAGTCAAATCTTTATTTCCAAGTTCTGAGTAGTTCTTGGAACATTGACTATATATGTCTTTTCTTCCTTTTTAATTAGACAAACTCGCAATCAATTTTCATCTCTGGAATTTACTAGCAATATGAATGATGTGGCCAGTTACTTCATCCCCTGAATCTGGGTTTCCTCCTAAGTAAAATAGAGAAATCAAGCCTATTCTTAGAGTTTTCATGAAGATAAAATGGGTGTTATATACTTTCTAACCAAGGGAGCTATACAGGTTTTATTAATACAGTCAGGCACTATTTAATGACGGGATACTTCTGAGAAATGCGTCGTTAGGCAATTTCATGAACAGCACAGAGTGTACTTACACAACCTAGAGGGTATAGTCTACTACTGTAATTGTCCGTGCTATACTTTTATAGGACTGAAAGCACAGTAGGCTTATTTATACTAGCATCACTAGAAACACATGAGTAATTGTAGAATAAACCCTGACAGTTGGCTTTCTTTTTTGTAATGCAAGTGCTTGACTTAAGTTTTGATTGCCCAGGAGGCATGCATTTCAAAGATGGCTATCTCCAATAAACACATCGCCTGCCAGCCACAGGACTAGATAAAGAACCAGTCTCTCTTCCCCCCACCCTTTGGCAGGCTTCTTTGTTTTAGAGATCTGGGTTGATTTCCATAATTGACCACATGGGCTAGTTGTTTTTTTTTTTTTTTTTCTCTTCCTGTGCTTTAATTCTCTTATGTTTTAAATTCACCAATAAAGAGTCAGCCAGGGGAAAAACGTTAGCCCCTACCTTCAATACTTTCAACCAAAAAAAAAAAAAAAAAAAGCAGAACCCCAGGCCCGTTTGTTCTCCCACAAATACACCTTGCTGTGAGCCCCCTGAGGTGGCTTGGTTGCTCAAGGATCTATGAATAAGAAACTCTTTTTTTCTTCAAAGTTTCCTAATGGTTATTGCTGAAGGGAATCTTGGCAATCATAGTAAGAACCAGAAGGTTTGGTCCAGTTGTAACACTGCTTTGGAAAGAGGAGCTGTCTGTGGGAAACTCACTGGGGCCTAGGTGAGTGCCCTCAGGCATTTATAGCTGATAGTATCACTAAGCAAAGACTAAAACTAGCATAAAACAGTGATGCCTTACACTATAACCTTAAGAGGGCTAGGATATCACTAGGCAATAGGAATTTTTCAGCTCCATTATAATCTTATGGGACAATTGTATTTTTTTTCACAAAAACTGCTTCTTAAAAGCCATATGGAAATGTCATCACTGCTGTTTACTTAGACTAGCAAACAGTTGAGGCTTGTTACAGACTTGGCCTCCATGTCCAGAGGATTCTGGATGTACACCTAGCATTTCCATATTATTCCCCATCTCTTATTGTCTGTGCCCCTGGCTTTGTCACATCAGTAACAAGAAAATGGCAGTTTCTAGGAAGAATAATCTTTGAACAGCGTTTAGGAGAGTGATGATTCTTAAGTTTGTATAGTCAAGTTTTATTCGTTTTTCAACCATCCCACATAAAACTATGTTATGGGTTAAGAGTTGTTATCTTTGGAAATAGGTCACATTTAAAAAGGTCATCTGGGAATATGTAAGAGTACTTTCACAGTCCTCAAATGAGCATCATGACAGGCCATGAGAAAGCAATGTGACAGGGAGTCATACCTCAGCAGCACACTTGGTCCAGTATGACCAAAAGTCTCTCAGACAGTCAAATAACAGATGTACGAGACTTTGGTCAGCAAGATGATCAGCCATCATGTTGCTGCCTCTTCACACCAAGTCCAAAAATGTACCTAACAGATGGCTGGTTACCATATAGAGGCTGGCACACCTGCCTCCATGAACTGTACATAGGAACATGTGCTACTGAATATGCAAAACATTTCAGAACCAGCCAGCTCTGGGGCCCAGCAGTCGCTTACTTCATGCTAACTTGAAAGGGAGACTAAGAAAGAAATCCTGCATTTCATTAGTGCAGACAAAGACTCTTTCTGATGCTTTTCTTTATTAATTTTGTGTCCCATACCCTCATCCAGATGTGAAGACTTTGGCACCAGTAGTAGAGAAATGATGTTCAATTAGAAAGCAGAGTGCTATTTTCAGCCCAAATGACTCCCTTAGAGATACTTTGCCTTGACCTTGGGTAAACGGAATGGATGACTTGCTTTTTACTTTATGAAAGTTTTATATACTTTTGCCAAAGTCCTTCTTGAATGGCAGTTGGGCTTTGCTTTAATGGAAGATCAGTGAAAAGTCTATGCGTGGTCAATGTCAGCATTTATATCTTGGTACCTTGAGACTGGGGAATTATTTTACCCAGCTCCTCTGTCTTGCTGCTCAAGGCAGTGGCAAGGGTAGGTGGTAAGGAGGTGACAAACTGAAAAACTATCTCGATGGTCCCATGTGAAAGCCAATGCAGGCCTTCACTATAAAGGTCTAAGTTCACTAGCTTAAATTCTAGTCCCAAAGAGATAAAGATTCATGTTGATTTTTTTAGATCATTAAACCAGCTACAAAACCACATCTGACAAAACATGTAGCATTCTCCACATAAGAACACAAACAGCGTCATACTTCTGCCTTCTCCTATTAAGGGTAAAGGGAAGAGCTATTTAGGTGCTCAAGGGAAGTGATAAAATAGTTGAGCAAGAAAAAAACACAGCATGCATTCTCATCATACATAATTTTTCCAGCTCCAGCTTAAGGTAACTACATATAGCCCTTTTCTTCTCTGCATCATGCCCTAATGATAACACATTAAAACAAGGCCTCTGACACTTGTGTCTACATATGACCCTCAAAGATAAACATGGAGTAACTTCCTACAATGTTACATTAACTTGAATGTTTGAAGTGGAAAATCATTTTTATATTAAAATAAAATTATATATTATGAGATAGAATTTTTTAATCATATATTTTTAAATTAATGAAAAGTCTTCAAAAAGTTTGGGGCTTACAGCTGCTGCATCAAGCCATATGTAAGTCCAATAGGGGTATACCTTCTCATTCCTCTGCCATTAGTAACTTTTTCTTGGAAGAATTTTCAAATCACTGCAATGAATATAATTTCCCAATCCCTGGAAATTCTCTTGGGTCTTTAAGCCATACATTTTTTTTTTCTGATCCAAACTTTATTGGACTACTTTTGTAAAAAGCTTTCTCTAAAATGAGATTCAAACTGGATAATTTGGAGGCTAAAACCAAAATCCTCTGTAAGCAGGTAGGGTAGTTATTTACTAATCATTCTAATTTTACAGATGAGAAAACAGAGGCTTGAGAATATAAAATGGTTGTCCAAGAGCACCCAGCCAATGAACAAAAGAACTGATTCAAACCTATGTTGTTTCAGGAAAACCTGTACCCCACAGCATGCAACTCCTCAGGGAATGGCACACGTCAAGTGTGCTTCCTCATGCCAAGGCCACAAATAGTTAAGAACCCTTTCAATGACCCCATTTTAATTCTCAAATGATATGTCATCATGCTGCTTCTGACAACAGACTGACCTGAAGGTCACAGAGATTGTCTGTGAGAGAAAAATCTCGAAGTTTGGACAGGGCAGGTAGAGAGGTAGACATGAGCCTGAGGGAGAAGGACAATAAAGGGTTAACGAGGCCCCCAGACCAGCTCAGCAGAAGAAAATATACAATCAAGGGTCTGGCAGGCTCATGGAGCCTCTCTCATTCTTCCAAGGTGAGAAGCCAGATAGGCAGGCAAAAAAAAAAAAAAAAGCCTAGTAGTGCCTGGCACCTTCCTCACCCCTTCCTGCCCCCTACTGTTCTCCCCGTCAGTTAACTGCAGACGGCCATTATATGACCTTATGATAGGGGTGCTTGACTGATCTGGGCAAAATTAGTTAACTGGGCATGCACACGCCCCCCAAATTCCCAACTTGCATGTGTATGACTTCCCATCTAACGGCACACGCTTTGCAAGCCTCAGCTTGGAGTAGGAGGGTCTAAGGGAGGAGCATAAAATTCATGCCATTTGAGATAGGAGGGACAGAGAGAGAACAAAGAAACCCTATGGCCCATATAAATCCCAACCCTTAACTTCTCGGGGCTCTCAATCTTCTGTTGAGGTGCCTGCTTGGACTTCTCCCAAGTGTAGTCTGTTTGCTAGCTTTACTTAATAAAATCACTTCTGCTTCTGCTTGCTACTACTCTTAACCTGCTGTCTTTCTGCTCAGAGCATCAGACCTCCACATAACTCTTTCATGAGGAATCCAAGTATTGAGTCCCTGACTCTCACAATGCAGACACTTCACTGCTGGTAACAGTTTCACCTTGTTCTTGAACAGTCAATAGAAAGATAGCACAGTAAAGAAAATCTCTTAGCCCAATAGTTAAAGTTTGACTTTCACTTACTCAGAGATTTTGTCTCTAGCTTTTCATTAAAAAATAACAAACAAATCTTCAAAATAACCACAGCTGACACTATAACTGGATGAAGAATAACAATAATACTTGCTTTTGTTATTTATACTTGTTTTATTTCCAATTATGCATATCCTGGCTAGCATAACATGTGTCATTGAAAAGAATGTATTATTCTGCCACTGTTGGGTACAGTGTTCTATAAATTACAATGAACTCAATGTCGTTGACAATGTTGTTCAGAACTTTTATATCATTACTTATTTTTTTGTTTGTTTCTTTAGTTGTTCTAGCAAATTCTAAGAGATGGGTGTGTTAAAATATCAAACAATGAATGCAGAATTGGCTATTTTCTTCTAATATATGTCAACTTTTCTTTCAAATGTTTTGAAACTTTGTTAATAGATGCATGCTCATCTATTATAGTTATATCTTCCTAATGAACTGACACTTTTATCATTATAAAATATCCCTCCTTATTTCTTGTAATACGTTTTATCTTGAAATCTAATTTATCTGATGCTAATATAGCCACTCCATCCTTCTTATTCTTATTCTTCATATAGTATATCTTTTCCCATCCATTTATTTTCATCCTATAGTTGTTTTCACATGTAAACCGTGCCTCTTGTAGACAGGATATAAATGTGTCTTTTAAAAATATCTGTTCACCCATTTTTTATTTTAATTAGTGTGTTTAGTCCATTAATATAATGTAACTATTGATCCTGATGAATGTTATAGGCTAAATTGTATCTCCTAAAAATTCATATATTGAATTCCTTTCTCCTAGTACTTCAGAATGTAACTGTATTTGGAGGTAGCATCTTCCTAGGGATAATCAAGTTAAAATGAGGTCATTTGGATGAGTTATATTCCAATTATGACTGGTATCATTATAAGAAGAGGAAATTAGAATGCAAACATGTACAGAGAGAAAACCATGTGAAGACACAGGCAGGACATGCCATTTGTAAGTAAAGGAGAGAGGCCTTAGAAGAAACAACCTTACTGATATGGTGATCTCTGATTTTTAACCTCAAAAAGAGTGAGAAAATAAATTTCTGTCATCTTAACTGCCCAGTCTGTGGTACTTTGTTTTGGCAGCCCTAGGAAACTAATACAGTGAATTGGAATCCAGCCTTCCACTATTTTTTTCTTCTTTGCTTTATTGTTCCTCAGTTACTCCTTTCCTGCCTTTTAATTAATTTTTTACTATATTTTCAAGATTGTATTTTAGTTTTATTATTGGGCTTTTAGCTAGACTTTGTATATTTTTAGTTTACTCTAGATATTTCAATATACATTCTTCACTTTTCACAGTTTATTTTCCATTAATTTCATACCACTTTACATAAAATATAAAAACACTGCAACATTCTAGGACCTTCCTTTATTCTACAATTGTTATATGTATTAAATCTATTTACATTATAACACAAGGCAATGTTATCAATTTTCCTTTAAATAATCATACATATTATAAATTAAAAGGAGGAAAAAGCCAAAATAATAGTTTTTTGCATGTACCTTTGCATTTTCAGTCAATGATGTTCTTTATTCTTGTTTTGAACATATTAC
>NW_006443567.1:1430618-1442555 GCF_000325575.1 Pteropus alecto
GCCTTCATTCTTGAAGGCTATTTTTTTAAATATAGAATTTTATACTGACATTTTTTATTTCAATATTTAAAGATGTTTCATCTAGCTTCCACTGTTTTTCATCAGAAGTCAGCTTTTAATCATTGTTCCTTTGCATGTAATTCATCATTTTTATTTGCTATTTTCAAGCTTTGTTGTTTATTGATTTTCAACAGTATGACTATCAGGTGCCTTAGCATGGACTTCCTCATGTATAAGCATCTTATACATGTAAAATTTTGCCCGTCATCATATTGGAAAGTTTTCAGCCATTATTTCTTCAAATAATTTTTCTGTCCTGTTCTCTCTCCTTTATTTTGGAGTGCCAATTACACATATGTTGGAAAGCCTGATATTATCCATTAGTTAACTGAGGCTCTATTTATTTTTTTAATCTTTTATTTCTCTTTATCCACATTGAATAATTCCTATTGATTTATTTCACAGTTCACATATTCTCTATCATCTGCATTTAGCTGTCAAATCCATCTAGTGAATTTTTAAAATTTCAGATATTGTATTTTCCACTTCTAGAATTTTCATTTCATTCTTTTTCATGATTTATATATCTCTGCTAAGATATCTTAAGTTTTCATTCATCACAAACATATTTTATTTTACTTTATTTGGATTGTTATAATGGCTTATTTTAAAATTCATGTCCAAGCCCATGGACCCAGAACTGGCAGCAAAACTGGTGCTGTATAGACGTGAGGCCCCATGTCTCACTGAGACGCCACCCCATCCAACCCACAAATTACGTGTGGCAAGCCTGTTCCCAGGCAACCTAGTCTCATCCTGTGCTTTCCTTGGGACACAAAATTGACAGCAAACAGCATCACTCAGTTCGTGCAGCCCACTCAAAGCCCGTACATCCCAGGAGACTTCTGGCAGTGGGCCACAAACCCCTGCCCCCAAGCTATAGTATTTCTTGAACAGGTCTCAGGAGTTTACAGGCCCAAGGTGGGAAGTGGCTGGTCTTGCTGTGATCTGAGACGTTTACAGGGAGCCACAGAGAAAGCTCTAGCATGTAAACTGACATTGCAGTGGCTGGGGAAATCTGTTCAATATATTCAGGTGACTCCCTGGCCCAGTCCTGGGGGAGTAACTAGACCACAGCTTACAGCATTGTCTCTTCCTCTTAACTATAAAGCCAGCATAGGCAGCAAACATCTGTAGATTGCTTTGTTGCTCTCACTGTGTAGCCCTGAGCAATCAAAGGCAACAGATGACCTTGGCCTATTGGGGAGTCCTCCTAAGGGGACACAAAACCAATGAACCTGGAGGCTGGTGTTAGATCACAACAGCAACACCTGAGTAGCCCCATAAGTGGTAAACCCACATGGTGGTCTCAACAAGAACACAAATCTACTAGGGCAAATCCCACTCAGTGGGGTCAGCCCCCATACAGCAACTCATACCCTGTGGGCATAGCCAATTCCCAAAGTTAGTCAGCCAAAGCATTAATCCCATCCACTGATGTGCTAACAGCAATAAGGGCTTATCTACAACAGAAGAACAAATGTAACCCACACAAAGATCATGTCCAGAGGCCCCAGCACAGGTTAATAGAGAGACTATGCCAATGGGTCACACAGGACACCTACCACATAAGGCCATCTGGCCCAGGCTGAGAGACAAAACAAATCTTCCTAACACATAGAAATGAACACAGGGAGACACATAAAATGAGAAAACAAAGAAACATGCCACAAATAAAAGAACAGGAGAAAACTCCAAAAAATAATCTAAATGAAATGGAGGCAAGCAACCGACTAGAGACAGAGTTTGAAATAATGGTTATAAGAATGCTCAATAAACTTAGGGAGTGAATGGATGATCTCAATGAGAACTTCAACAGAGGGACAGTAGCATAAAAAAGGACATAGAAACCATAAAAAAGAACCAGTCGGAAATGAATAATACAATAAATGAAATGAAGAATACACTAGAAGGAATCAATAGGAGATTGGATGAAGCAGAAGATCGAATCAGTGAATTGGAAGACAAGGTAGCAGAATACACCCAATCAGAACAACAAAAAGAAAAAAGAATTTAAAAAAAAATTAGGATAGTTTAAGAGACTTCTGGGACAGCATGAAGCGTAACACTATCCGCATCATAGGAGTACCAGAAGAAGAGAGAGCAAGGGATTGAGAATCTATTTAAAGAAATAATGACAGAAAACTTCCTTAACCTGGCAAAAGAATTAGACTTACAAGTCCAGGAAGCACAAAGAATCTCCAAAAAGAGGAACTCAAACAGACCTGCACCAAGACACATAATTAAAATGTCAAAAGTCAAAGACAAAGAATCTTAAAAGCAGCAAGAGAAAGGCAGCTAGTTACGTTCAAGGGTACTGCCATAAGAATGTCTGTTGATTTTTCTACAGGAACTTTATAGGCTAGAAGGGACTGGCTAAAAATATTCAGTTAGGAAAAACAAGAATCTAAAACCAAGAATACTCTACCCAGTAAGTTAAAATGGAAGATGAGATAAAGTGCTTCTCAGACAGAAAAAGCTTAAAGAATTCATCATTGACAAGCCAATATTACAAGAAATGTTAAAGGGACTTCTGTAAAAAGAAGAAAGGGGGAAAACTCATAAATACGAATAATAAAATGGCAGTAACTATGTACCTATTGATAATTACTTTAAATGTAAACAGATCAAGTGCTCCAATTGAAAGACATAGGGTAGCCAAATGGATAAGAAAACAAGACCCATGCATATACTGTCTACAGAGAGACCCACTTCGGATCAAATGACACACACAGATTGAAAGTAAAAAGATGAAAAAAGATATTTCATGCAAATGGAAATGAAAAAAAAAGCTGGGGTAGCAATATTTATATCAGACAAAATAGACTTTAAAACAAAGGCTATAATAGGAAACAAAGAAGGGCATTACATAATGACAAAGGTATCAATACATCAAGAAGACATAACCCTAGTAAACGTATATGTACCAAACATAGGATTACCTACACATATAAAGCAATTATTTACTGACATAATTATTTATTGACATAAGAGACCAACAGTAATACGCTCATAGGAGGGGACTTTAATACCCCATTGACACCAATGGACAGATACTCCAGACAGAGAATCAATAAGGAAACAGTGGACTTAAATGACACACTAAACCACATGAATTTAATAGATATTTTCAGAGCATTTTGCTCCAAAGAAGCCCAAAGGCCCAAAATCATAAGACTTCTAGAAGAGAACATAGGCAGTCATCTCTCTGACATTTCTATTAGTAATTTATTTTTGGATATATCTCCTGGGGCAAGGAAAACAAAAACAAATAAACAAATGGGACTAAACAAACTCAAATTTTTGGAGAGCAAAGGAAACCATCAACATAATGAAAAGACAACTTACTGAAAGGGAGAAGATATTCCCTTATGATACATCTGATAAGGAGTTAATATCCAAAATGTATAAAGACCTCATACAACTCAACAACAAAAAAACAACAAACCAATTAAAATATGGGCAGAAAACCTGAATAGCTGTTTCTCCAAAGGGGAAATACAGATGGCCAAAAGACATATGAAAAGATTCTCAGTATCCCTAATCATCACAGAAATGCAAATTAAATCCACAATGAGATATCACCTCACACTGTCAGAATGGCTATCATCAATAAATCAAAACATAAATGTTGGCAAGGATGTGGAGAAACGTGAACACTTGTACAATGTTGGTGAGACTGCAAATTGGTACAGACACTATGAAAAATAGTCTGGATATTCCTCAAAAAATTAAAAATGGATCTGCTTTTTGATCCAGCAATTGCACTTCTGGGTATTTATCCACATAAAACCAAAACACTAAGTTGTAAAGATCTTTTACCCTTATGTTCATAGGAGCAGTTTTCACAATAGCCAAGATATGGAAGCAACCTAAGTGCCCATTGAAAGACAATTGGATAAAGAAGTTATGTTTCATATATACAATGGAATATTACTCAGCAATAAAAAAATGAAATCTTATCATTTGCAACTACATGGATGGACCTAAAGGTTATAATGCTGAGCAAAATAAGTCAGACAAAGGTAAATATCATATAATTACACTTATATGCAGAATCTAAGGAACGAAAAGAACAAACTAATCAAAAACAGACTCACAAATATAGAGGACAATTTGGTGATGGCCAGAGGTGTTGAGGATCTCACCTGGCTGGGATAAAGGGGTGAAGGGCTAAAGAAGTACAAATTAGTAGTTGAAAAAGGATCACAGGGATGGGGAGCATGGCATAGAGAATGCAGTCAGCAGTAATGCAATGGCTAGGTGGAGAGCCAGAGGGAAGATAGAGTAATCAGGGAGAGTGTTTCATAAACTATATAAATTTTTAACAAATTTACGATATACTTAAAATTAATAAAAATAAAATGCTTAAAAATAAAAATTAAAATAATAAAATTCATGTCCAGTAGTATTAATGTCTGGGTTATCTTGGAATAAGTCTTGTTTGATTGATTTTTTTCTCAATAATATGTTTGATTTCTTGCATTGTGTATTTTGTATGCAGATAATTTTAGATTGTATTCTGGACATTATGAATATTAAGTTGTGGAGATTTTGTATTCTACTAATTTGCTATAATGAGTATTCCTTCGTCTTTTTTACCATGCATTACCTTGGCTTGAATGAACATCAAATTCTGTTTCTTGAGTAGCAACTCCAGTCTGACATCAATATTTGTCTTTGCGTAAGCAGCTTTGATTCTACTGCATACATGCTTGGTTTGCTCACTCTGCCTTTTTCCTTTTTAGATTCTCTCACTCTAATCAGCAGCCATGGTGTCCATGTCTTCAGTTTTCTGGATTATCTGGCCAGAAAGAGTATGTTTTTTTTTTTTTTCACTAGTGCCTCCGCCACTTTATGCACCAGACAAGCAATTGTACTTATTCTCAGAATAAAATACATGAAAGCAATAACTTATTTAATACAGCTACCTACATCCTCTCTTCTGAGGATATACTCCTTACTGGAATCTGTCTGCTTCTGTTAATACTCTGGTACCTTGAGGTAATTACTTTCTATATTAAGTCTAGATTTTATAATTATTTTCTGCAGGGGACTTTTTTTGGTAGTGTCTCAGTCTATCATCACAGAAGTGCTCTAGATGATTTTTATTTTACTGACGTGTAGAGTTTGAGTGGGTAGTGGTGAAAAACTAGGAATATGTAGTTTTACTGTGAAAGTTTCTTGAAAAGCAGGTAGAAGAGTTTGTGCTCAATATGGAAGGTAACAATGAGTAACCAGAGCATGAGAAACAGGAAGTATGTTCTTTAAAAATACTTGTCTTGCATGGATGGACCTCGAGGTAATCACGCTAAGCAAAATAAGGCAGACAGAAAAAGTTGAAAATCACATGGTATCACTTATATGTGGGATATAAACCTAAAAGCAACAAATGAATAAGACAAACAAACAGAGATTCTCTATTTGGACATGAATCTCTATAGACTAGTGGTTACCAGAAGGTAGGGGGTAGGAGAGAAGGGGAGAGGCAGACGGGTTAAAGGGGATCAAATATAGCAGACTAGGGGGAGGGTGAAGTGGGTAAAGGGGATCAAATATATGGTAGCTGAAGGAAACTGGACTTTGAGTGGTATACACACAATGGAATATATAGATGCCAAATTATAATACACACTTGAAAATTATATAATTGTATTAACCAATGTTACCCCAATAAGCTTAATAGAATAAAAATAAAAAATAAATAAATTAAAAAAAAATAAAAATGATAAAAATACTTGTCTTATTAAGCTCAGGCTGATATAACAAAATGCCAGAGACTGGGTGGCCTATAAAAAACAGTAACACATTTCCCACAGTGGTGAAGGCTAGAAGTCCAAGATCAGGGTTCCCGTATGGTCAGGTTCTGCTGAAAGCCCTCTGCCAGGTTGCAGACTGCTGACTTCTCCTTGTATCCTTACATGGTGAAAAGAAAGTAAGCTAACTCTCTAGCCTCTTCTTATAAGGGCACTAATCCCACTCAATTCCAACCCCATGACATAATTGCTTCACAAAGGCCCTACCTCCAAATACTATCACATCGGATTAGGATTTCACTAGATGAATTTGGGCAGGGTAGGGAACACAGACATTCAGTCCATAGCAATATCTTTATGTTTAACTTAATTAAACTAGTACAGAAAAAATCATTTGTGAGAATAGATATGTTTGGGAAAAGTTTCTGTACTTATATATGTTCTTCTTCCAAAGTCTATGAAGAGATTTAAAAAAGAACACAGAATTACAAAACACACTTTTCTTCTTCCTAGGGCAACCAACTTTGAGGTGGGAGCAATAGGTAGTCAGCACATTGAAATTCGGTAACTGACTTTCAATTTCACAGACCATAACTCTGATCTGACAGGAAGCAATGGGACTCAAACTAAAGCCCTTAAAGAAGATGGACTAGTAATTATGTGGGGTGCTGCATGTTCTAGTTTGTTTGCTAAATAATAGGATACTCTAGGGTGCTTTCATAATTACATCAGTCACTCACTCAATGCACTCCACCAGCTATCAACCTTGAACATTTTGAGTTGTTTCTAGCCACGTAAATGAAAATAATGAGAGAAAATAATTACCTTAAATTGTATGAAACCCTTAGGAAAAATTAGTTGTATTAACCTGATGTGTGAGTCATCACAGGTATTGTTTGAAAGATGTCCTGCAATTTGGTTTTATAAAAGAGCCTTCTTCTTCTTCCTCTTTTTTGTTTATTAATTAGCAGCAGGGAGACCAATGTTGTATAGCAAAGGGACACTGAAGAAAGAGGTCTGGGAAAAAGAGTAATTTTATGATTAGGCTTTTATTCTTCCTAATCATCTCTTCCATTAGAAAAACTCCCAAGTATAGCAATGGCACACAAGCTTTTGAAGTGGCAGCGAAAGCTAAAATCAGCTAAAATAGCAGTTTGTTGCTGCATTTAAGATGTAACAGAGGCAGCAGTGCATGGAGGTTAGTGCGAAGGTGAAAAAGAAAGAAAAATAATAGGATACAATTGAAAAATAGATTTCTTTACCACCCTGGAATGGGAACAATTACTACCTTGCGAAGAGATTTTACTTTATCACTTCTGTTCACCTTAGGGAACAATGAAGGCAGGTTAACATGGTCCATGGGGCCTCAGGAGAACATTTATAATCATGAGATTGCATTTACTTTTATATAAGTTACACCTTACTTTTCTCTGGATTCAGTTATCCTTCACTAGCTGGGAAAATCTAAAATGTCTCTCTTGCCCTTGTCCTCCTCTGAATACTACTAGTCTTCTATTGGATTTGTTTCACTGTCTGCCCCTTAAAAAATATCTTTACAATTCCTCACAGAAGTGGTACATCATATATTTTATACCAGACAAAACTTAGTTTGAATGCTAATTTGATATTTATATATGATCTCTAATTGTTCGTCCAACAGAAAACAGTGCTGGAGAAATACTACCTTTAATAAATGGTATTGAGGCTAAACTCTGTGAGGTGTGAATGATGGTGCTGATAACAAGAGTGCTATTAAAAACAGGGTGACCAACCATGTACTTTTTTGTGCAAGCTTGGACATTTTGAGGAGTGAAATGAAGTTATTGATAATCACACCAAGAAAATAGGTATAAATTAGGACTAACCAAGAGCTGCAGTCACCCTATTTATAAACTAAAGTAAATGATGATAGGAAGCCAATTAAATACACACACACACACACACACACACACACACACACACTCTCCAGAATAATGGAACAGAATTCATGGAAAGAATTCCTTGATGTGAGAAAATGAAATATTTTAAAATAATGTTTATTATTTGTTATTTATATGAAAGTAATGTACATTAATTATATGAACTTTTTAAAATAAAGAAAATAAAAGGAAAAGTAATTTCCCGCTATGGATAATGCACTATAAACAATTTTTGTGTATTTTTCCAGATACATTTTTGTGAATATATACAATATTACATATGTAGTACAAATAGTGTATTTTAATTATGTCCTCATTTATTATTTCATCAGCATTTTCCCATTCCATTTAATACTTTTTATAACATGATTTTCATTGAATTAATAATAATTCCGTTATTCAATTAATATCTGTTATGGAGTCTACATAATACATTACATGATTGAACCATATTTTATTTAATGAGAATTTGTTAGACATTTTGATTATTGCAGTGTTTACCTGTTATGAATAAGGCTCACATAAATACATTTATATGTAAGTTTTTAGCTTTCTTCCTGACAATTTTCTTTGGACATATCCTAGAATTGGAAATCCAGGATCTGATTATATGTGTATTTGTAAGGCTTTTAATATATTTTGTCAAATTGAACCTAAGGAAGAGTATATCATCTTTTATGTTCAGTGCACAAGACAGCCATCTTATCCCACACTTGCCATCATTAAATATTATCTTTTAGAAAAGCTTCATGAATTTGAAAACCAAAAATACATGTTATGTTCACTGGTATTGCTATGTCTCTTCAACTTGCACTAGTATTGTACCATTTAATATTGCCTCTTAAAAAATAAATTTTAATATCTAGTTGAAGTTCCCAACCCTTTTTTATTTTGCTTTAAAAATTATATGTAGATTTTTGGAAACAGGGCGGAGTGAGAGACGTCCCCAGATCTCTCTCCTTGAAACAACAAGATGAACATCTAAAACTGAACAAAAAACAACCTAACTGCACACCAGCATGTCTGAGCGTGGAATCTGCGCATAAGAGCTACCACAGATGAGAACCCCGGTGTTGGGCGGTGGACTGGGAGAAACAAAGAAGCTGCCACTCACAGGCACTGGAGCACACTGTAGGAGGAGGGGGAGGGGAGAAGGTGCTGTGAGTTCCCTGAACAGCCTTGCCTAAGAGAGTTGTGAGCTACACGTGACTGGCGGCAGGGCCCAGTCGTTAGGGCAAATAATAGAGAAGTGGGGATGGCAGAAAAACAACAGTTGATTTTAACCAGCCGTGGTTGCAAAACCCAGGCTAAGCCGCAGCCCCAACCCCAACCCAGAGGGCTCCTCCCCGACATATCCTCAGAGACCAAAAACCATGGAGCCCAAGGGGAATCTGAGCAAATTCTACCGAAACTGTTGCTAAAACTGAAAGGGACTGAGATTGAGGGTAGCGAGCGTGATTAAATATTATCAGAAAATAAAAAGGCTTTTTTAAGGCTTTATATAAAGCAGAGATCCAAGAGGCTTAGACACCACCTACTGGAAACCAAAAGAAAAGCCGCTTTCTTTGCAACAGTCTAAAGAGAGACCTTTATGTAATAAATCTCTTTCTGGAAAAAAAGCAAAACACACTTCCATTAATGCCCAGGTGGAGAAATAGTCCACTAAACATCATGAACAACCAAGGTGACAAGGCATCTCAGAAAAAAAGAGAAAAATCTCCAGAAAAAAAGCTTACAGACATAGAAATATGAAACTTAAATGACAGATAATTCAGAATAGTACATCTGAAAAAACACAATGAATTCCGAAATGAGTCATATCAACAATTTCACAAATTGAAAAAAACAACTAGATGAGCAGAACAAGGAGATTGAAACTTTGAAAAAGAACAGAATAGATCTTCTGGAGATGAAGAATACACTGCAAGAGTTGAAAAATGAAATAGCAAGTTTGGGAAATAGAGTCGACCAAATGGAGGAAAGGATCAGTCATATTGAAGAAAGAAATCTAGAAATAAATCAGAAGGAAGAAGAGAGAAACCAAAGAATGAAAAACAATGAAAGAGAAATTCAAGAACTAGCTGATACCATCAGGAGAACAAACATAAGAATAATGGGCATTATCGAAGGCGAGGAAAAGGAGTAGGAACTAGAAAGCATTTTCGGACAAATAGTTGATGAGAATTTCCCAAATCTAAGGAATGAGCTGGAGCTTGGAATTCAAGAAGTCAACAGAACACCCAATTATCTCAACCCAAAAAGGCCTTCACCAAGACACAAGTATTAAAATTATCAAAAATCAACGACAAAAACAGAATTCTCAGGGCAGCCAATGAGAAGAAAATGGTAACTTATAAAGCAAAACCCATGAGATTATCCTCAGACTTCTCAGCATAGACCTTACAAGCCAGAGAAATAAAATCAAATATCTAAACTATTAAGTGAAAGAAACTACCAGCCTAGAATAATGTATCCAGCTAAGCTCTTTAGATATGAAAGAGAAATTAAGACCTTTCCAGACATACAAAAATTGAGGGTATTCTCCACTACGAGGCCTGCACTACGGGAATTACTGAAAGAAGTCAGCTCACCTAAAACAAAATAACAAAAACAACAAAAAATACATAATTAGGAGTAAAGTGACTATCAGGCAAATAGAAGCAGAGGAGAGTAACCCTTACTAAGAACAGGGCATTATAAGCTTAAATAATAATTAGAGAAATGCGATAGCAAGATAGTAATGAATGTTCAGCATAAATAGGGACAAATTGAGACAACAGTAACTGACAAGGGGCAAAATCAAAGATCCAAGTTTGCAAAGGGGAATGGAGATAAGGTATGTGCAGAAGAAAATGATTGAAATTATATATATAAACTTTCCATTACATATTTGTAATAGTAACCATACAAGGAATTCAGAACTGAAATATATAACATGAAACAAGAAGAAACAGAGGCAAAATCCACAAAAGCCAACCAAAATAGATAAAATAAAAACACAAGGACAAGGAAGCAATGAAAACACTGAGCTACCAGAAGGCAAAAGACATAATGGCTATAAGACCTCGGATTTCAATAATCACCCTTAATGTAAATGGACTGAACTCACCAATAAAAAGGCACAGAGTTGCAGAATGGATCAAAAAACAAAACCCTACCGTAAGCTGCCTCCAGGAGACACATCTCAGTTCCAAAGACAAATGTGAAGATTGGAAAACTATATTTCAAGCAAATGACATTCAGAGGAAAGCGGGAATAGTGGTACTAATATCAGACGAAATAGACTTCAAAATAAAAAAGGTAAAAAAGATACCGAGGGACACTTCATAATGATAAAAGAACTCATTCACCAAGAAGACATAATACTTATTAATATCTATGCTCCCAATCAGGGAGCCCTGAAATATGTAAAGCAATTGCTAACAGAAGCACTGGGAGAAACAGACCAAAACACTATCATAGTAGAGGAACTAAATACCCCACTGTTGCATATGGACAGATCATCCAAACAGAAAATCAATAAGGAAATCACATCCTAAAATGACACATTAGACCAGCTGGACATCATTGACATTTAGAGCTTTCCATCCAAAACAACTGCTTATACATTCTTCTCTAGTGCACATGGAACATTTGCAAAATTGACCACATACTGGGACACAGAGATAGCCTTAACAAATATAAGAGAGTTGAAATCATACCAATCAAATTCTCTGATCATGATGTTTTGAAACTAGACATCAAATGCAAAAGAAAGCAGGAAGAACCGCAAATACATGGAGATTAAACAACATGCTACTGAAGAATAACTGGGTCAGGGAAGAAAAAAAAGAGAGATCAAGAGATACATAGAAACGAATGATAATGACAGTACAACATATCGAAATTTTTGGGACACGGCAAAAGTGGTCATAAGAGGAAAGTTCATATCTTTACAGGCCTAGCTCCAAAAACATAATGAGCCCAAATAAACAACTTAACGCTTCATCTTGTAAAACTGGAAAAGGATGAACAAATGAAGTCTCAAGTCAGCAGAAGGAAAGAAATAATCAAAATTAGAGCAGAAATAAATGAAATTGAAAACAAAAAAACAATAGAAAAAGTAAATGCAACAAACAGCTGGTTCTTTGAGAAGGTTAATAAAATTGACAAACCCCTGGCTAGACTCACTAAAGAAAAAAGAGAAAGGCCAAAAATAAACA
>NW_006443567.1:1444713-1463162 GCF_000325575.1 Pteropus alecto
TTCACAGTGGCCAGGACATGGAAGCAACCAAAGTGTCCTATGATAGATGATTGGCTAAAGAAGCAGTGGTACATATATACAGTGGAATATTACTCAGTCATAAAAAGCGATGAAATACTGCCATTTGTGACAACATGGATGGACCTTGAGATAATCATGCTAAGTGAAATAAGTCAGACAGAAGTTGAAATCACATGATATCACTTATAAGCGGGCTATAAACCGAAAAGCCACAAATTAACAGGACAAACAAACAGAGACTCATGGACATTGACTATAGACTAGTGGTTACCATAGGGTAGGGGCTGAGGGAGGAGCAGATAGGTAGATGGTTAAAGGGTGTCAAATATAGCGATATAGGAGGAGGGCGAAGTGGGTAAAGGGGATCAAATATGTGGTAGCTGAAAGAAACTGGACTCTGGGTGGTAATCACACAATACGATATACAGATGTGAAATTATAATGTACACCTGAAAATTATATAATCGTATTAACCAACGTTACCCCAATAAACTTAATTTAAAAAAATTATGTGTAAGTTTTGCCATTTATTCTGCCAAATCTCCAAAAAATTATCTACTTCCTTAACTTTACAAATTACTTTGAAAGGAATTAGACAGATTTATAATACTGAACCTTATTATCTAGAAATATGGTACAGATCTCTAATTTTTCAAGATGTCTTTTATTTTCCTTAGAAAAGTTTTGTAGTCCACCTCAAAAATATCCTACACATTCTTGTTTTAGTTTTGTTCATTCGTAGCTATGTTTGTTTTATTATTATTTTATTTTTATTATTTTATCATGATTTATTATGATTGCGAATCAAATATATGTTTGCTAATTTCAGACATATATAGATAGGTAGGTTAGGTAGATAGATAGATAGATAGATAGATAAATAGATAGATAGATAGATATAGATATAGATATAAAAGGGAGTGAGAGAAGTCATGCTTTCTAACATCTACAAAAGCTGCCAAATTTTTCTAAAAATTTCTTAGGATCCAGTAGTAGATAATTTTCAGGAGTGTGATAGTCTTCTGAGTTTTGTTTCTTTTCTTATTTTCAATGGTTTCTCTTGGACTTCTGTTTTTTTTTTTTTTCTTTATTTATCTTCAAATAAGAAGTGATCCCTCCAGAATTAGTGCTTACCAATTTCCTCTTTGCTATTCAAGCTATTTGAGTTGCCCTATTTCTGGGGGACAGGAGGGTTGAATCGTTAATTGGGTTTCTTCATCCAGAGGCACTGACCTTGTAGTTATTTTGAATTACAGTCAATTTCTTAAAATATGTTTATTTTTGGTTTTCCTTCTTTCTATGCCTTCCTTAATATTTTGGTAAGAATTTGGTAGAGACACTTTCAAGAGATTTATAATCTAATAACATTTTGAAGAAAAAGGCAAGAAATGGGCTGTTAAATGTTTCTTAAATTCTCCCATGTTTTTATACTCTCACGTAAATGTAACTTCAGTCTATCTCCTTCTCCAAAGAACTCTGAGGAAAAAATATATAAAAAAATCTATGCTTTGGAGACATTTTAATAAGAATTAAGAAAATATAAAAGAGGAGAATCAAATGAGATCACCTCATTCTTATTTACTTCCTATAAGCATGTAAAATTTATTCATGTGGCATTTTTAAAATATGAAATTATTATAGATGTCCAATTTGCTCAAGAGAATAGGTTCCACTGAGATATTTAGTAAAAACTCTATGTAAGAGACAGATATATTAATTAAGACTTTTTAGCATGTAGATGACAGACGTTAATATTAACTTATGCTAAAAAAAATAATATATTGCAAGAAAATAGGGGTATTTCACAAAGCTAATGAAAGGGTACATTACTTATACCATAGTAGGGACGAGGCTTCAGAATGACTCTAAGCAGAAGTTTCTTTCTGTTTTTCATTTGTTTTTCTTTCCACATGTCTAATTATTCCCTTCTACTTTATACTGGCTACTTCCACGTGGTAGAGATAGTACCTTGCCAGATCTCAAGTTTTACATTTTGTAGTTCCTCTTATAAAGAGGAATTAACTCAATATTTAAGTTCGAAATATTCCAGGGAAGGACTATGGTCTAATTTGGGTATTATTAAACACAACTAATTGTATGAGCAAGATGACTTAGCACATCACAGGTATTGAACACACACCCATATATATTTGAGGAATCATTATGTCAGACAGCTACACCAAGAAGTGAGTACTATAGCAGTACTGCAACATGCTATGGAGGCAAACGCATCCCCACACTTTTGGTAATTAGACAGATATTACAGCTCATAGTCTAACAGTAAGGTCCTCCCTAGGCTGTTCAGGGCAGTTCAGTGCATTTGTGAATAAGATAAAGATCCCAAATTGGTTGGTTGTGTTCTGAGTCTTTCAATCAGTTCTTAAGGTATTAAGCAGAGCTGATCTGTAAGAAATCACATATTTATTTCTCTTTTAAAATTAATATGACTATAGAACTATGTATAATTTTCTCAAGTACATATTACAGAAAGTTTTTTTGAAAAGAGATTGTTATTATCCTAGTTAATCTTTAAAATTATTTTCTTAAAATATGTAGACTATTTTAATAAGGTCACCTGCTAGTTTTAGAAATGCTGGGGAATTATTTTCTTTTTCCTGTCTTTGTCCTTATAGATATTTTATAAATCATAACAATAATCTATGATTTTAAACAATATCCTCAGGCAGATATTCAAAAGGAGAAATAATCTTAAAATATAAGAAACCACTGGAAAATGCAGCATCATTTTGTAAATTCATTGGGTTACTTGTAGCGACATTCTGTTCCTTGTACCTCATTGTACCAAGAACAAGCACTAAATGATGACACAGCTGTTTCAGCTAGCATACTTACTCATAGTTTATAACTTTTGATTGTTTCAATTCAATTCAATTTTGCTCATTCTTCTTACTGGCTGGGTGAAGGGCCTGCTAGACAGACACACAAATTTAGTTTGCATCTGTTTTTGTTAAAGAATACACTTAAGGAAACAACATTTTAGATTTCAGAGGATTTGGTAGAAAAAAACAATATGTAAGACCAAAAATATAGATATGATTATGTGTGGAAAACTGAAAATAGCACTGGGCTTTCATCCCAGCTCTACTCTTCTCTTGACATGGGACCTTAGACAAGCTGCCTCCTCTCTCTGAGCCTCAGTTTTCTCATCTATAAAGTAAGGTTTGGAATAGATGATCTCTAAAGGAAGTGCCTTTGCAATGCTGGCAGCTGTGCTGCTATGTAATGCTTTATTTTAGTGTGCAAGATAAAGGTAGTTTAAAAACAATTGGTTATTATCCCTGGCTAATTGTGCAGTTACATATGAAAGAAGCTTCAGGAGACTGAGTGACTTTTCCATTTCCATTTTTTCATATTCTTAGAGAAGATTTGGCTCATAACCCACAAAGACATTATGAAAATGACCCTATTCATTTTATCTATGCCATGCACTTTTAAATAATGATTACTTTCTACTGTTTCATTATGTAGCTAGGAGATGTACTTTCAATTGCATGTTAACTCCTTCTGCTCATGTAACAATTTTCTCATAACATTCCTGAACTATATTACATGTACTTATAGAATAATAAAATTTTCACATATTACTTTTCTCACATAACTGTTTTAAATGTGCTTCTTTCAATGGAAATTCTTCCACAACGATTTTTAATGAGCCAAACGCAATCCTTATTTTTAAATCTGCAAAAGCCATTTTATGGGATATATCTAGTTCATTCTCATTACCCAGGGTTTCAAAAGAAAGAGCACCATAATGGGGTAACTCCTGTGCTGTGAAGCAGTAGGCAGTGAGGGAAAAAAGATAAATTTCTTCCTAATAGACACCACAAATGGAATGCTTTCTATCCTGTGTGACTTTAGAAGGTGTGCTACATTTTGAAGGTTAAGAGCGAAGTCAGTTTTGCAATCTAGTGATAGTTCAATTCATATTTCTTGGCCCTGATTTGATTTGTTTTCAAGTTATACCAATAAAGCAGTTATAAAATAAAATGTGTTCCATCACTCATAGTCCTTCTATGTTAACAACTCTCAGATCTTTATCATTTGAGCTGATATTGTCTTTTAGCAGTTGGTGTCCAGTATCCACATGCATGTTACACATTTATAAAGCACATCAACTACTTCTATTTGTATACCATATTGTAGTTTACACAGCACTTTCAGGTATATCTCCTCAAATCTTCACAATGACCTTCTGAGACAGGCTGGACTAGGATTATCAACCTTCTTCAATTATATTCAGTTTACAATGTTAATTCTGCATTAATATTTTACTTTCACAGACAGTTGAATTTTTTAAATGATGTTAACTTCCTACTAAATTAATAGCTGCACACGTAATCAATATATATGTCTAATATCAACACCTCAAATTCAACATGTCTAAAACTGAACTCATCGTCTCCCCAACCTCTCCATCTCCTGCTTACCACCTGCTTCACATATACCAAAGGTAATCATACTCCTTATGGGTGTTACTTCACGTGTCAGCATTTCTCTAATCTTCCAATTCAGAAACCTTTTCTTTACCACACCTTCTTGAGTCAGTTACCTGGTTCTACAGCAGCTGTATCAGCAACAACTGCTGTTATTACCCCCTTCTCTTCCACTGTCACTACCATAATTCTATTGCAATAGCCTTTTAATTGGATTCCCAATCTCTAGTCTAGCTAGTCTCCATTTTTCATGCTGCCAAAAACACACTTTTCTTTAAACACAGCTTAGAATCTTCCATGACCCTCATGAAATGCCCTTAGGAATGAAAAGTACAGATTCCTGCTTTGAAGACCAAGGGCTTTAAATTTAAATTCTTTCTCAACGACTGAAATCTGGGTGCCTAAATCTAAAGGGTGATTCTGTCTAGTATAATATGCTGACTTTTTGACCTTCAGGTGGAGTAGGAAACACAAAATTGGACCTTAAAGTGTTAGAGCCTGCTAGTCCTTGCAAGCCTCTGTGAATATGTCAGACTTAGAATGTGGCTGGGAGCTTTTGATGGTCAAAATTAGAAGTCTAGCCATAGTCTTTACCTTGGTCTCTCTTGCTCTGTACTGCCCACTTCCCTAGAGCAAGCATTTAAAACATTGTCCAAAATTCTTTATAGTTAGCCTAGTACAGAGGATGGTGTACAAGTGAGATTGCTCAGTATTTTTATTTTTCACCATTTTCGTTGAACCTCAAGTGAAACTTCAGTATTGCTTGTTTAGAAATTGTGTGACATAGTGGATAAATTCTGGCTTCGTGTACACACAAACCTAGGTAGGAATCCTAGATCCTCCACTGGTTAGTTGTCTAATTTGGGGGCAGGTCATTTGACTTTTCTAAACTTCAGAGAATTCTGAGATGCCCTCTGAATTCTCTGAAGCTATAATATGCAGTACTTTTTATAAAAGGCACTTTTGATTATTAGCTTCACTGAAAGTAATAGGCAGGTAGATTTGTGGTGCTGTCTGTTTCCATGTGTATTCAAGATTGCATTGCCTCTTCTTAATATTCCTCGTTATTCGCAAGCTGATTACATGGAGTGTTGAAACCAAATGGAAAATGACACAATTTATTACCTTTACAGACTGTATTATAAAAATATTATAAACAATAAAAAAATTTTCAGAATTAATAAAACATAAAGCACTCTTTTTTCTCCTAGCGAAATTATAGGTGGAATTGGGCCATATCTAGATAGTAATGAAACATCCTGTTAGCTTTCAATTACAGTTCTGAACAGCAGTGCACTCTCTCTCTCATAGATATTAAAACTAAGGGTTTAAACCATATGATAATCCAATTAACTGGACATTAAATACATTACATTATAATGATTGTATTCTCATATTTTAATATGCACATGCAAATGTACTAAACTATTCAGGAAGTCAAAATCACATTCAAATCAGAAAGTTCAGCTGTGGAAAGGAGCATACTGGTTGGGCTACAAACAATAAATTATCACATCTCCTTGTTTTTTATGTGATGCATTGTTCCCTCAACTTTACAATGTAGTTTGAGGCATTTAATGCTACTAACTGTTGCAATGAGATATTGTAAAGTTTTGTTCTTTATTAAGATTGAGGATATTGCCTACAACCAAATACTTAAAGAAGTCTGTGCTTAATGTTCTGCTCCTAACTGCAATAGTGCATCACTGTAGCACCTCCATTAGCTTATTCAGTATTCCAGAGACTGCTGTGCCTGGCAATTGGAGAGTATCAGGAAGATAAACTCTATGAGAGCTGCCTATTTATTCATATATGGAACACCTCTGTTGACACCTTAAATGTTAACTAATAAATAGAGGACTAAGGCCTCATTCAGAACTGATACAAGATGAATTATCTCTTTTTTTCTCTCTCTAAATATAGAACTTGAGTGGGAATTAAAGCAGGGTTCTCTCTTCAGTAAGCCAGTTGTAGTTTCAGTTTGCAGAGCCTGAAAAACAATTCTTAAAGCATAGGTTTACTTTCAGAGAAAGAGAGAGGGGAAGAAGTTTTTAAATGGAATGGTATTTAGCAGTCACTTTAGGAAAATGCATAAATGATTTAATAGGCTATGCCAAAAGAAACAGATACTTCAAGGGCCACATGGACTGTATTGCTAATTAGGATGCTGGCTGTGAGCTATTTCTGGAGGATTCAGGGGCAGTATTGACCAATCCTGTCAAAGAACATAAAGAGAAGACTATTTTCATATGCATTATGAAAAAATATATTTAACTTTGAATATCTCCATGGCTATGGCTTATTTAAAAAGAAAAAAAAAAACTTTAAATGGCAGCACTGTAATGACCAGAAAGAGTTCTACTCACATATGTGGTAGAATATACTTCATGGCAATATTTTAGTGACATGAGCATATTTCTCTCTTTAGATTTTTGGGGCAGAGAAAATTGCTCTTCTGGAAAGTAGTAATGTAGACATACACTATTACTGGAGCAAAGAGTGTGATTAATCCATATTCTGCAACAATTCCTCAATAAACTATATTTAGTGTAAAAAGGAGAGAAGTCTTAGGCTTCCTGTTGCAGTTGTAGTTGCTTGATTGTAATCTTTGGAACTGTAGGTGTACTGATGCATTCGTGGGAAAGAAAAAGTGATTATATATTTTATTAAATTATAAGGTAGTTTGTTCTGGATCTCATACTGGTTAATTCTCTAGTCTTTTTCTTCTTTTTTGTAAAGAAGACTGTAGGGAGGCTGGATTTGTCAGGGATATAGATTTTTGTCTAGTTAAAGGTCAGGTGCTGAACAATTGATTTGATTGCTGAGCCATTGGGTCATTAAGTTGCCTGAAATAACCTATTAAAAATGTTCATTGGTGATCCAATCTGGGACTCTGTACTTACACCTTGCATTAGCATCTGTGAAAAAATACTAAGTTGAATTTTGCCTTTAGAATTGCAAAAAAAAATTTAGTCAGAGGTATGTATGCCACAAGAGTAGAATATTTGTATGTGGAACTACTTGTGATTTAAGGACATACCAATGTCTCCTTACTTTCCAAGACTTTTTTCTATGGCTGGAATTCCACTATTAGAGATTTTTTTCTTTTTTTTTTTTTCCATTCATTAAGTATGACAACCCTGGGGAATGAGATGAACAGGATCTGGGATATGAAACATTGTCAAGAAGGATTGGACTACATGGAGTGCAGCAGTACTGAGCTTGTGAACAGAAAGGGAATGATGAGTGCCTGGAGGAAGGTATTGAGAGAATAGGCAGGAAGGCCAAGACCAAATTGTTCCTTCTTCAAAATTTTGCTAAGAAACAGACTTTTCTGATCTTACTCTACAGAATCCAAAGTAACCTAAATAAAATTCATAAAGGCAGAAGCACTGAAATTGGAATGCAGAGTCCTAGCTTCAGCTATGTTCGTTCACCTGTTGTGTGCCTTGGGACAAGTCAGTGAACTCCTATGAAGAAATTACACTTCATCATGTAAAATATGATAATTTGAGTTGCTCTTGAAGTCTGAAAATTCTGTATCTTATGTTTTAGATGGCTAGAATTTGGTCCAGTATCTAGTTAACAGCATAACATCTAGCAAACTGATGAATTATGTTTCCATTTCAACTACTATTTCCCAAATTAACTATTTAAACCATAGAGTCTTCCTTGATTATTGTTGTGGATTACATTCAAGTTATGGTTTGGTTCTGAAATTTTCAAAGGAATGTTGTATTTCCACATGTCATAGTTGAAAGGGAACCTAGTTTAAATTTTGTCACTAAGCTTTAAGAAATTCTACTTTACACTCGACATCTGTCCATCATAGATGTATACATTTTAGCTTTTGCATTTTTCAGCAAAATCCAGAATTTAATAATTCTAGATGCTATACATTAATGATTTAAAAAACTACTTCTTATAGACCCTAAAGTATTTCTGACATAGCCATAATTGCTAGCTCCCTAAATCCTGTTGAAAAACTTCTTATGGGGGATTTATAGGCCCTGAGAGTAAGTGTGCTCACATTAAATAGTTTAAGTGCCCACATCATAGCATTTTGGTGACTGTTAGTCATTTCCCTGTGAGTCAATAATTTCAGGCTGCTTACATGCTCCTATGTTCTTCCAACTTCCATGCCCAGAGAATTTTATATATAGATACAGAGATAGAGAGAGAGAGAGAGAGAGAGAGAGAGAGAGAGAGAGAGAGAGAGAGAGAAGTAAGAAGCCTTACTTATGAAGAAATCTGAAAAAATTGGTCTTAATTTGGATCAATCTAATGCCATTTCGCAAACATTTACTGAGCATCTACTATGTACTTTACCCTGTTAGTCTAAGGTAAAGACAGTTGTCTAACTTCAGGGAGATCTCAGTATAGAAGATATTACAAAGTCTTTCATCCTTCTGTTCTCTTATAGATTGATTTTAAAGGAGAAATTATTAGGTTTGAAAACTTCCCCAGTGAATCCATAGTCCCCTGGATGTGTATCATGACTGCATTTATGCTAGACTGTGGTGGAAATGAAAAAAAAAAAAGAGTTGATGTCACTCTCTGGAATTGTGCATGATTGTCATTGGTCAAGCAGTTCCATATAGAACCACATCTCAAAGGAACCCCATTCTTTTCTTCGAGTGATGATTAGATCAGTATTTCAGTTAAAATTTAGAATGAACCAAGGCCTTACACCTTTCAGTCTTAAGGTATCCTTACACTTTTATTCATTTTATTAGTACATATGCCTGATGTAACCTGAATCAAATCCTGGGAATTTTGCCTCTAGTTTATGATGTTAATTAACTACAACCATGTATTGCTCCTATAATGTCATTCAAAAGTGCAGGTACCATCTAATGTTCTTTATGCTTCAGTTAGCTATCCTGAATTACTGATCTAAACCATCTTGGAGGACCTATCATAATGTTAAGGCTCCTACTTCATAAATCATTTCTTTTATGATATGAAGACTCTAGGGAAATCTGGCAGCCACTTCATTTTGTCTCTGATATTGAAGTTGAACATACTGAAGCCATATGGCAGCATCTGGTCTATGAAAGGCAAAAACAAATCAAAACAAACAAAAAAACTAATTTCATTGAAAATGTTTAAAAATCAATTTGGGGGGTTTCCAAGAACTTTGACTAGCATAGTAATATTGAAAGGGGTATTCAAACTTCTTGAAAATTATTTTAACTTGAATTTTTTTTTGTAAGCATATGCCAAAAAGAAAAAAAATTCAGCAAATTAACATATTACTAGTTGCCAGGGGTTAAGAAAGTTATAGAGTAGGAGGAAAATGAATGTAGCTATAAAAAGGCAACACAAGAGATCCTTGCAGTAACAGAAATATTTTGTTATATGACTATATCAATGTCAATCCTGGTTTGTGATATTACAATATATGTAGTTCTACAAGAGTTTACCATGGAGAAACTGGGTAAGGCATATAAGGGATCTCTCTGTATTATATTTTACAACTGTATGTGCATCTACAGTTATCTTAAAATAAAAAGTTTAATGTTAAAAAGACAAACAACAAAAAGGGACAATATATTTGCAAAACATGTATCTGATAAAGAACTTGTATCTAGAATACACAAAAACTATTACGAACTAATAACAAATACACAATCTTATTTAAAAAGTGGGCAAAAGATTTGAATAGATGTTTCACCAAAGAAAATATATGAATGACTAAGAATAATATGAAAAGACACTCAACAGCACTTGTATTAAGGAAATGCAAACGAAAATCACAAGAGGAGACTTCTTCACACTCACTAGGATGGCTATAATAATATTGGCAAAACACAGAACTTGCAGTTGGAGGACTGAAGTTTGATGTTTGGATCTGCCTCTTGCTGTGTGATCCTTAGCAAGTTACTTAACTTTGTCAGGTTCTAGTTGTCTCATCTTAGAAACAGGAGTAATAATGCACAGTGATATTATTAAGATTATATTGAATAATGTATATGAATGTATACAGGGTTTCATACTTAAACAGATAAAATACTTTTGTTACAAAGAGAGCACCAGGGCGATCACAACAGCCATTGCTTAGATCCCCAGTTCAGATCCCCTTTTACAGTACTTGAAGGCACCCTGCTCTTCTGGAAAGAATATGGGCTTTGGAGTCAGACCTATTAGATTTTGAATTATGGCTTGAGCAATTCATGATGGTATGACATTGTATAGGTGACTTACTTAACCTTTCCAGTTCTTATTTTAATTTTAATTATTTTTTAATAGGGATACTATGATCTACTTATCTCAGAGAGTTATCGTGAAGATTAAAAAAATTATTAATTAATTTAACACATGGTGCCCACTAGAAAATTGAACATATATTTACTAAAGTGAAACTTTCCTCAGCACTTTACAAGGGCCACAGAAAGTTCAGTTGAGAAGTGTGAAGACTATACACTGAAATAGATTATGAAACATTAATGACTTTATCTGTACATGTTAGAGTGTATGTGCAATTATAGCTTGGTCTATAGAAAATCATAAAACCCCAAAAGCATAACAAGGGTGGCTTTTTGTTGTTAGTCAACAATCTCTACTCACTAATAAAGAAAGGGTGTGGATAGAATGGTACTTGTCCCTATCCCAATCTCATTGTTCTATCATACTGAAAGCTCATGTGGCAGATGAACTGATGGGAGAAGAAAATGTCACTTGTGAAAAGGAGCCATTTGATGGTCCTTCTTGTCTACTCCCAAGTCAAGGTGTTGCCTATAATCTGTCCTCAAGAATATTTAAAAGTCAGTGGCCTTTTGTAATGGTGATTTATTACTTTGTCATTTTGAGCCGAACTCCAGTAACTTGCGACTGCTTATATGTATATCTTTCCATCCACTGTTTACATATTGTAAATATTTCTAAATCTTCTTATAAGAAAAAGGGCAAAATACCAATGACTAAGGCAGCACTAAATTTTTTATGCAAGTCCTTTGGCAGGCACTTGCTTGTGGAAGAGGAAGGCAGAGCCAAGCACAACTTTATTGGATTTATTAATGTTAGAGTTGCCATGGCTTTAATTTGATTGTTATTTATTGAGCAGTAATAATGTGTTAAGCAACATAAAGAACTCAGCAAAAGCAAGATCTGGATATTAAAGATTTTATACCCTAAAAAAGGAAGTCCATTAACTCAACTACAGAATGTATCCATTTCTGTAATCACTTGTGAAATCTTGATTGGAGAACTCATTTAGCTAGCCTTATACTTAGAAGATATTTTTATATCTTTCGAGTCAAAAATTAAGTTGCTTCAAATAACATTTCAAGATACTGTAATATGACAGTGCCAACATATATGAAATTATTTCTCCTCAATGCTAAGGTAATTAACAAATATCTCATCAAGTGCAAAAAACTCGGCAGATTCAGAAGATACTGAGTCCCCAGAGGATAAAGCCATATTCCTTTCAGACTAGTTTTGGGAAAGCGATCATATAAGAAGAATGAATGCCCTCAGAATAACAAAGCAGATGCTTAGTGGGAAATTAAAGGAGGAGGGGTAAATTTGAGGTTGGCAGGACAAAGAACTGAAGGTTATACTGTAGCTCGATCCATAGGAAGGTGACAGATTGTCTTTTTCTCACTCTACCAATCCCTAGTGAGCACCCATAGTGTCCTATGCTTCTTGCAAAGCACTGGAATGTAAAGATAAAGACAAATTTGTTTTTTGCGTTTGAGACATTTGCAGTATAGCTACATAGACAGGGAAATATAATTATTCATTTGTTCAGCAGATACTTACTGAGTGCTGGACACCGTTTAGGGGCTGGAGAGACAGAGTGAAGGAAAGAGACAAAAATTTATGTCTTTGTGACTGTTACAACTGAGATAGACTAATGACAAATGAGTGTGTGTGTGTGTGTGCGTATGTAGACATATCATATATATAATTTTATGTAGACATATCCGTATCTATATCGACATTTATATCTATACTCAGATGGTGACAGATGCTATGGAGAACTATAAAGCAGGGAAGAGGGAGAGGATGTGCTGGGTGGGATAGGAAGGTATGGGGAAACCTCACTAGTAAAGTGACATTTCAGCAGAGACTTAATGACATTAGGTATGGAGGTGGGGTGAGATAACATTCTAGAAGGCACAGAAAGTTCAAAGTCTTTGAAGAATATGGGTGCTTAGTATAGTAGGTAGGTTCACAAAGAATCAGTAGGTCTGACTGGAGCATTCTGCAGCATGGTTAATATTTATAGATGCCAACATTTCTGAACCAATTAACTCTATCCACTTTTTACCCGTACTCACCAATATCTCAGTTTCCTTGATCTGTGCCCTCCCTATCCTCCTCTATCACCTCAACACCTGGTCATAATTTAGCCTCTCTTGACTTGTAGCCTCAACCTTGTTCTGGTCCCATCTGGAATGTTCTCCTCGCTTGGTGTGTTTCCAGAAGATATTTGGTTTAATGACCCTTCATGGTCTCCAGCCCTTGTCTACCCACCCACAAGCCTTGCTGGAGGGTCTCCGACAACATTTGTTTCATGAATTTATTGTGAGACCCAAAATAGATAATATATGAGTAAGCACTTTATAAACTCTTATATACTTTATACTTGTAATGAAATATTTAGTTCTAAGAGCTTGAGTTCCCAAATGAAAAGATTACACCAACAGTAATGTCATTTTACAATACCAAAGACAGCAAAAGCAGGGAAGAGGGAAAAGAGCAGCTAGGCAGGAGGTCTATCTCTGTCAGGGGTAAGATGAATCACCAGTAAGAAATAGAGTGGCCTTTGCAAGAGTCAGGGCAGCTGGGGTGGGTCCTCCCCCATCAATCTGGGAGAGAGTGCTACATAACTCATTTTCCTCCCTGCTATTCCAAACAATTTGGAGATTCTTCTTTATTTTTTCTCATGCCAGATGTTTTTCTTCTTCATTTTTTCCCCTTGCTAGGTTGTTTACTCCTGTTTGCTCAGGACTTTGTATCTTTCTATTTCTCTCCTTGTATCATTTTCCTGTTTTGTCTGCCTTATTATTCTCTAGTTCTTATTCCTCAACCTTGAATGGACATTGCTATGGTCCCTTGGAGAAGTTGCTCTAGAAAATTGCAGTACACACGATATCAAGAGTTAACCTGGCCAATTTGCCTACTCTAAGAAGACTATTGCTACAATGAAGTGATTCTTTGAAAGAGGAACTGAAAAGCATAGTGAAAAGAATGATGTATAAGGATTCAGTAAATCTGGATTTTACCATTAATAGGCTGGATTAACTTTGGCAAGTCTCTAGCCTCATGTAGGTCTCAGTTTCCCCAATATAAACAATAAAGTTGTCAAACCAGATAATCTCTAAGACTTCTGATATGCTGAATTCTAAAAATGTTATGTTAATGTGAAACACAAAAAGAATCGTTGTTCAGTTTTGGCAAGAGTACAGTAGGGCTGGAGCTGGTGACTGAGCCTTTGGAATAATATAGCTCTCTTGTTTCCTAGCACATTGCATGATGTCACAGCCATCAGGATCTTTAATAAATGCCTGAAAATACAGACTAGAGACTGCCTCCCAAAAAAACTCCCCACTGTGCTCTGCATATAGTGTCTGCTCACTAAAAATAATGAATATATTATAGGCTGACAAATTTTAAGTAAACCCTCTTTATTTCTAAAAGATGTTATTGGCAGATTGCCTAAGATGTGATCAAAGAGGGTAAAACAACATTGGAGGAGGCCCCTAGGGATGGTTCTTACAGAAGTTAAGTGATGAAGTGAGTAAAGCTTTCAGGTTGCTTAGCTAAATGGTCTAGGTGCTCTACAGTCCACTAAGGCCAAGATTGGTCAAAATCAAACAATATTGATTCTACCTTCAACTCCACCAAGAATTAAAGGACCTATGTGTCTGAAGCAAACAATTTTTAGCCACCACACACTAAAAATAAAATCCAGTGAATTTAGAATTGCTTTTGTAAAATTAGATTGTGAAATTAGAACAAGTCATCTTTCCAACTTAATTTCTTTTAATACCCACCTTGATTAACCCATATTTGGAATGTTATGGAGAATAAGCTGTGTAGGAGCATATAGAACAATGGTATGATTAGTACTGAGTTATAACTATAAAGGCCGAATACAAGGAAGGTTTGAATTTGTAGAACTGACTACAATTATCTTTCATACCTTGAAATCCATTTTCTTGGTACAGCTAAATCTGGAATTTCAACATCTTTCCAAAACCAATTCCCAACCTCTCTCATCTGTATCCATACTCCTTTACATTTTTTCTGTTACTGTAGATACGGCACCTTGACTACTAAAGGCCAATCTCACAAATGTGTTTATGATCTCATCCTTTCACTTTCTTAAGGTCATCACTCCAGCAATGACTATTCCTATATCAAGCATTTCTCTTTCTACTATGTCATTTCCATCAGAAAAAAAGACAAAAAAATTTAAAACCTCTAGTGTCTCTTATGATAAAAGAAAGAAACATATTTCTTACCCTGTATCACCTTTAATCTAAAGCCCCATTTCTTAGTTCCATTTCTCAAAGAGCAAAACTTTTTTGGAAAAGATACAATTTCTCAAATTCTCCATCTCCCTTTAAGAAGGCTCATTTCATTTCATTCTTTAAATTTTACTTTTTCTTGGATTCCAAGATGTTACATTCTCTTGTTTATTTCATATATTACTGGGCACTCTGTCTTAGTCTCCTTTGAGTGCTTGTTTCTTTCTTCTCTGCATGAACCAAATATTAGAGTATCACCAATCTTGCCACTGATCCTCTACCCACCTACATTCTTTCCTGAGCAAATTCAATCTGTTCTATGTCTCTACATATGCCCCAAGTGCTGACCTCTCCCTTCAGCTTTGGACTCACATATGAGACTGCCTAATCATCAGCATCACTACTTACATGTTTAAAAGCTGTCTCAAACCTCAAACCTCAAATGCTGCAAACAGAACTCTCGATCTATACCTACTGCACACTCAACCTGCTCCTCCACAGCTTTTTCCATCCACTCAGCTCCTTAGGTCAGACAACTTGGGGTCATTCTTCAACTGTTTTATCTTCCTCACTCCCCACATCCAATCCATCAGCAAGTCCAGCAGACTCCAAAACACATCCTGAATTCAACCACTACTACTGTGCTCTATACTACAAACCTAGTTGCAACCTCCATCATCATCGGCTCTCTCCTGTACTCTAGCAATAGTCTCTGAATTGATCTCCTTGCTCCGCTCCTCATCTCTTTTTAGTCAATTTGTCATACAGCAGACAGAATGATCCTTTCACAAGTTGGTCAGACCATGTCATTCTTTTGTGCAAAACCTTCCAATGGCATTCCATTACACTTAGAATAAAATCTAGACTCTGTTCTGGCCTACAAAACTGTAGGATCTGGCCTCTGGTGACCTCTTTTATCTCATTTTGCATCACTTGTTCTCTGGTTACATCATATTTTTTCTTCAAACATACCAAGCTTGTTGGCATCCTAGGATCTTTGGGCTAGTTGTCCCCTTTTATATTTGTTATCTATTTTTACATGTGGGGGTAGAACTGTAATTTGCATATGATATTTAATGAGATCAAACTATAGACACTGCAGCTGCAGTACAAAAGATACACATAGTGAGACTTGGAAAGAAAATCAGATATATTAAACTGCAAATTCACTCATAAATAATCCCCTAGTAGTATTATTTTGAAGAGAATCTTCTTGAATTATATGTTACTCTTAGTTTTCCATCATATAATTACTTTGGAGAAGAATGGTGTACTGTAATTAAAAACATGGTAAAAATCACAACGTTTGTGAAAATAATTTCCCTGCCATTATGACGCCTAGATTGGCTTTTATTCAACAGAAATGCTATAATATAATTGATGTTTTGTTTAATCCTTGGTTTCCTTAAATTAAAATAAAAATGGAAATCAGATAAGTAAATAGAATAAGGAAGTTATATTTCCATAATTTTTGGAAAATTTTGTCTTATAAAACTTTTTGCTGAATATTCCTGGGTTAGAATTGACAGTCATGAAAACTGATTAGATTGCTTCAAAAAAAAAAAAAAAAACATTTACCAACAATAACCAGTTTTTTCCTTTTTTTTTTTTTTGCTATCTGAATTGATTAAATCGAGCCCATTCATTTGAGGTGACACTATTAGGCAGGGAATGAGCCTGTCTGTGTGACTAAATTGGGACCACCGCAATCAATACATTCAGTGACCTTTCTTAATTCTTTTACTCTGAATAACTGCCTCAACAGAATTACAGCAAGAACTTAAAGTCTCAAGATCAATCGTTTTTAAAGTATCTTTTAAGAAAGTTCCAATATCAGTTGAGACTGGGTTCTCTAGTGTTATGCTGCAGTAATCACTCAAATAGCTTAAAATGAGGTTTATCCAGGGGACTTAGGGGTACTATATCTAAGACTGAAAATAAAAATTGATTCATAAGTATATGGGTCACACATTATTGACTTGTGTTTAGAAAAAAATTCAACAGTTGAAAATCAGTTTATTTAATTATTCAAATATAATTTTTTGAAAAAAAAGAGGAAATTTCCCAGAGTACTTATATACCTCTTGTCCTTTATAAATGCAGTTCACATACTAAGGCAAACCATCTGTTACCCCTCTAATTTTGCCATGATGAAAATTACTATTATAATGAGAGTAGCTTTTTTAAGCATATATTTTTTATGTATATGAAGAAAAATATGCACAGTGAGATAAACTTTTAAAAATGTGTTTCTAGTTTTTGATGTAGATGTGGGTATCCTGAAAAACAGAACTTTTTCTACAGATTATCATCCAGGTATAGGCTTGGTAGGTTTAGGTCCTAACAGCTGGGTTTCAGTCAGCTATCATAAAAAAAAAAGCTGAACTTAGCACTGTGAAGTTGAGGTTGAAATGGAACACAAAATCTCGGGAAGGTACATACATTTTTTTGCCCAAACAACTCAATTTATGAAATGAGTCTGGTCTTGAGAGAGCAAGAGTAGAATGAAAATAAATGAAACAGGATATGAGTTTAAAGAAAAACTGAAACTATACCATGGTGTATCTAATGCAAAAAAAAAAAAAATGTTATGGGAATAAGGCACATATTCTTGTAAGTGCAGTTATCTTTCAACAATATTTTGGAAACTGAATCTCAGCTTTAATTAAAGTTTTCTCTGAGTTATATGATCTTTCAGATAAGAAAAAGGTCTGAAATATATTTAATTTTATAAATCACACAGGGGAGAAACAAGATACTAGGAGCGCCAAAAATAACAATTGTATTTAATTAAAATTTTTTAAAAAAATTTTACTATTGACATATTTTTCTATCTTGTGTTCGCTCTATCAGTCCCGAAATCTACTTCTTACATATAAAAATACCATGAAATAACAATGTCTGGCCTGGTTCCCCTTGGTTCTATTTTCAGTTATGTTATCAGCTATAGGACTGAGGTATTTATGGTACATACTTAAAGTGACAGTGTGAAATTGAAATCAAATCTGGGTTCAAATCCTACCTTTAAACATTGGACAACTTACCTAACTTCTTTGAGTCTCCATTGTTTCATCAATCGCCATATCTGTTCATCTTATTAAACATGGTTTAATATTTTTATTTTGATGTTGTCAAGTGTAGAAGTTGAGTTCTAATTAGTCTTTTGAATATATTAGCTATTTTTTTAAGTGACTGGATACTTCTCACTATTCAAAAAAGCTCTAAAAAGGAGAACATATCTGGAACGTGTTATTTTTATTTATTGGTTTGTTTTTTTGCTTGTTTGTTTTTTGGTTTTTGGAGGGGTTTTATTTATTTATTTATTTATTTATTTATTTATTTATTTGTTTGTTTATTTATGACTCCTGTATAAACTTTTTTTCATTATTTTTGCACAAAGCAAGGGATTTCAACACAAAGATTTACTAAATAGAGAGAGGGGGAAACTTGTGTTTAAAAGTGTCTTTCTGAACAATAGGAGTGATAAAGA
>NW_006443567.1:1463599-1469711 GCF_000325575.1 Pteropus alecto
CCTGAAAATTATATAATTGTATTAACCAATGTTACCCCAATAAACTTAATTAAAAAATAAAATAAAAATAAAACATACAAAAAATTTTTTAAAAAGTATTTTTTTCTTTAAATTATTGATCATATTTAAATATAACAACCCTATAGGTTAAGACTTTTTTTATGTCCTAGATAATATGAAATCCAACCACACTCATCCATTTTTAACTTATTTTTTTATGTATATTCAGTAAAATTCATTCTTTTTGGTATACAGTATATAAATTTTGACATATGCATAGGGTCATGTGAAAACCAGCACAATTAAGATATGAAACAGTTCCATCATCGACAAATATTCCTTTGTGCTGCCCTTTAAGAGTAAAACCATGCCCCCTAAACTCTAGCAATCACTCATCTGCTCTCCATCTCTATAGTTTCTTTTTCTAGAATGTTATATAAATGAGATCATACAGTATGTAGCCCTTTGTATTTGATTTATTTCACTTAACATACTACTTTGGGATTTCATCCATGTTTTTTGGTATAGCAGTAGTTCATGCCTTTTTAGTGCTGAGTAGTATTCAATAATATGGATGTATCACTGTTTATTCTTTCATCAGTTAATAGACCTTTATATTTTTTTTTTACTGGCCATTATGAATAATGCTGCCACAAACATTCATGCACAGACTTTTTTGGTGTGGACCTATGTTTTTATTTTTCTAGAGTTAATACCCCAGAATAAGATTGCTGGGTTATATGGTAACTCTATGTTTAGCATTTTGAGGAACTGTCAACTTTTTTCCAAAGTGGCTGCACAATTTTGCATTCCCATCAGAAATAAAAGAGAGTCCCAGTTACTCCACATCCTTGACAACTCTTAAACTATTGTACACACACATATATGTATATATGTATAAATATACATGTAATTACATGTGCATATATATTCTATCTCTATCAGTATATCTACTGAAGTTTTTATTCTATCTCTTCATATTATTATTTCTTAGCATTTGCTCAAGGGATGATAACATACATATCTAACCATTTACAGTCAACTTAGAGTTAACATTTTACTACCTCAAGTGAAATGTAGAAATCTTACACTCGCATAGATCTATTTATCTTACTCCCTTTAGGTTATACGTGTCATATGTATCCTGTCTATGTATACTGAAAACCCCACCAGATAATGTTATACTTTTTGTTTTCAATAGTGATATGTATCTTAAAGAAATTAAGAGAATAGTCTGTTATATTTATGTAGGTATTGACCATTTTTTTTCTTCTTTCATCTTGAATTTCCAAATTTCCTTTTATCATTTCCTTTTAATCTGAACAATTTAACATTCGTTTTAGAGAAGGTCTGCTAGCAATGAATCCTCTTAGTTTTTCTTCATCTAGGAATGTCTTTATTTTGCTTTCATTCCTAAAGGATATTTTCACTGTATATGGAATTTTGGCTTGATGGCTCCCCCCCCTTTTTTTTTCCTTATAGCCATTTAAAGATGTTTCATGTCTTCTAACCACCACGGTTTCTGATGAGAAATATTCGGTCATCCGAATTATTGTTCCTACTTAGGTAATGTGTTGTTTTTATCTGGCTGCTTTCAAAAATTTTTTAAAAAATATTCTTTGGTTTTCAGCACTTAAATTATGCCAGCTCTAGTTTCTTTTTAGTTTATCTTATTTTTATTTTGCTGAGTTTCTTGAATCTGTATATTTATGTGCCTAAACAAACTTGATAAATTGTTAGCCATTATTTCTTCAAAAATCTGGGTAACAATATATTTTTCCTATTTTTTTGAGACTCCAGTGTCATCAATGCTATACCTTATATTTTTCCATGGGTCCCTGAAAGTCCTTTCAGGTTTTTTCTTTTCATTCTTTTTTCTCTGTTCTTCACATTGAATGATTCCTATTCATCACTCTTCAAGTTAACTGAATCTTTCTTCTGCCATCTTTATTCTGCTATTAAGCACATCCAATGTATTTTTTTTTTAATTTCAGATATTTTATATTTTAGCTCTAAAATTTCCATTGGGTTTCTTTTAATAGTTTCTTTTTCTCCTGAGAATTTCTATCTTTCCATTAATTTTAAGATACTTCACCTTTACACTATGTAACATGGTTTTAATAACTGCTTTAAAAATCTTTGATAATTCCAATATCTTTGTCTTTTCAGTGTCGGCATCTGCTAATTGTATTTTTCTTTGAGAACTGGCCAATTTTCCTAGTTTTTTGTATGTTGAGTAATTTTGGATTGTATCCTAAACATTGTGGACATAATGTTGTAAGACTCTGGGGCCTGTTAAAAACCTCTGCAGAATGTAGATTTCTGTTTATTTGATTTAGGAGAAAACTAACATGGTTATGTTCAAATCACAAGTTCTGTCCTTCTCTGGGCAGTGGTTACAATGTCAGTTCAGGTTTCAAAAACTTAGCAATGGTATTTGGGTCTACTCCATGTATGGTGACACTCAGGAGTTAGTCTGAGATCTACATGGTGTTTTATTTCAGAGTTAAATTCTCAAACTAGGCCTCTTTGCATCTGTCCCATGTGTATGCTGCTCAGGTGCAAGCCTGAGACATGTATTAGTGCATATATAGAATTAGGGAAAACCTTATTCTAGTGTTCTCCTCTCCAGGATTTCCCCCATAATATACAGCTCTCAGGGCCTCCTTTTTCTACTTCTTTTGGCCAGAATGTTAAATTTCTCTTGGAGTATTAGACCACCTCATGCTTTCTTACAGTTCCGTATCATTCACTGGGTCTTCCCTTAAGGCAGGGAAGAAAAAATAGTTTCTCTCAGAATTTTTCATATTCATTCTCACTATGTACCTCTGCAATATGTTCTTCCCTTGGGTCAATATTTATTGTAAAGGAGGGAAACAAAACTATGAAAATCACCACCATTTTAGTCATTCTTCAAGTTTTGACTTCTCTTCAAATCTTCCAGCTATTAGTTACTTTACTTTTCAGAGTTCTCAGGTAGGTCCTTCTTATATTCTCTCCACATTTTTTAGCTAAAATCAGTGGGAAGCTGTAGTGGGCTTACTCCATTTTGGCCAGCATCAATATTCCTATCCATTTTTCAAAACCATTTCAACTTTTGATTATCTGGATCACTGAACTTACAGCTATATCTTTGTCCTTTATATACATAGCCTGCATTGGGTATTTCTCTGAGGATGGATAAAAGAACATCATTCAGATGTCAAAATAATTGCTGTCTAAAGTAACTGAAAATAAATCATATTAGTCATACATCAGCTTTTCTGTCTTTTCATAAAAAGGAGTTCTGCCCACAGGATGGTCTCTTGTGACAGTGATCCATTGTGAATATCTTTCTTGGTCACTGGCACTTACCAGTCTGTGACAGTTATCGACATAGTATCTTTCAGATGCCAGCTTAAGTGGAACAAGGAGCACAACCTCTGCTTGTTAGAAGGACATACAATTTTCTGATACTATTCCACTGCAGATATGAGTTAGCACTAACCATCCTTCCTCCTACTCCCATTCTTACATTTTGGTTGAAGTTGGAAACACAGCCTGTGGCTATACATCCAGTGAAACTAATTGGCTCTGATAATAATCTTTTGTCAAACACAATTTTCTATAAATGTTCCTGACATTGATTTGCTTTTGCAGTGTGATGTCTTTATACTTTCCTACTTACTTGACTGAGGAGAATAAGTAAGTACTGAAGTACTGAAACCAAAGACAAAGTCATTCATTTGACAAAAACTTCTTGAATTCTTATCATGTGTTACATATTATTTTAGATACATACTGGATATGGAGTTCAGTACAAAACAGTTAAGAAAGGCTCTTTTTTTTGCATTTATAAGATTTATTTTATTTGGTTTTTTTTAACTTTTTATTAAGTTTATTGTGGTAACATTGGTTAATACAATTATATCATTTTCAGGTGTACATTATAATCTGACATCTGTATATTCTATTGTGTTTACTGCGCAAAGTCCATTTTACTTCAGCTACCATATATTTGATCCCATTTACCAACTTCAACCTCCCCCTACTCCCCTATATTTGACCCCTTTTAACCATATACCTACCTCCTCCTCCCCCATCCCCAACCCTCTGGTAACCATTAGTCCATTGTCCATGTCCATAGTGGCTGTACCAATTTGCAGTCCCACCAGCAGTATATGAGAGTTCCTTTTTCTCTGCACCCTCTCCAACATTTATTATTACTTGTCCTGTTGATTATAGCTATTCTAACAGGTATGAGATGGTATCTCATTGAAGTTTTGATTTGCATTTCCCTAACAGCTAATGATGTTGAGCATCTTTTCGAATATTTGTTCGCCATTTGAATGTCTTCTAGGGAGAAGTATCTGTTCAGGTCCTCTGCCCATTTTTTGATTGGATCGTTTGTTTTTTTGTTGTTATTGAGTTGTATGAATTCTTTGTATATTTTGGATATTAGGCCCTAATCGGAGGCATTGCTCACAAATATATTTTCCTATTCGGATAATTGTCTCTTTACCTTCTTAATGGTTTCGTTTGCTGATCAGCTTTTTTAGTTTGATATAGGCCCATTCATTTACTTTAGCTTTTATTTCCCTTGCTTTTGAGGTCAAATTCATAAAATCCTCTTTAAGTACAAGGTTCTTGAGTTCAGTTCCTATGTTTTCTTCTGTGCATTTTATTGTTTCAGGTCTTACATTCAGATCCTTAATCCATTTTGAGTTAATTTTGGTGTGTGGTGATTGACAGCAGTCTAGTTTCATTCTTTTGCAGGTGGCTTTCCAGTTTTCCCAGCACCATTGATTGAAGAGGCTTTCCTTTCTCCATTGCATTTTTTTGGCTTTTTTGTCTAAAATTATTTGCCCATATGAACATGGGTTTACTTCTGGACTCTTGATTCTATTCCACTGGTCCATGTGTCTGTTTTGCTGCCAGTACCATGCCATTTTGATTACTGTCGCTTTGTAGTATAATCTGAAGTCAAGCAGAGTGATGCTTCCAGCCTCGTTCTTTTTCTTCAGATGGCTTTGGCAATTCGGGGTCATTTGTGCTTCCATACAAATCTGATGATTTTTTGTTCTATTTCTTTTAAAAAAGCTGATGAGATTTTGATGGGAATTGCATTAAATCTATATAATGCTTTAGGTAATAAGTTCATTTTAACTACATTGATTCTTCCAATCCAAGAACGCAAAATATCTTTCCACTTCTTTGTTTCTCCTCTTTCATCCCTGATTGTGTTTGTGTCCTTTCTCTTTTTTCTTTAGTGAGTTTAGCCAGGGGTTTGTCCATTTTATTAACCTTCTTAAAGAAACAGCTCTTTGTTGCATTTATTTTTTCTGTTGTTTTTTTTTTGTTTTGTTTTCAATTTCATTTATTTCTGCTCTAATTTTGATTATTTCTTTCCTTCTGCTGATTTAAGCTTCATTTGTTCTTCCTTTTCTAGTTTTTTAAGATGAAGCATTAGGTTGTTTATTTGGGCTTGTTCTTGTTTTTAGATGTAGGCCTGTAATGATATGAACTTTCCTCTTATTATCGCTTTTGCCATGTCCCAAAAGTTTTGATATGTTGTCCTATTGCTATCATTCGTTTCTATGTATCTCTTGATCTCTTTTTATTTCTTCTCTGACCCAGTTATTCTTCAGTAGCATGTTGTTTAACCTCCATGTATTTGTGGTTCTTCCTGCTTCCTTTTGGCTGTTGATCTTGTTTCAAAGCATTATCATCAGAGAATATCGTTGGTATGTTTTCAATCCCCTTATATATGTAGAGGCTATCTCTGTGTCCCAGTATGTGGTCTATTCTTGAGAATGTTCCATGTGCACTAGAGAAGAATGTACAAGCAGCTGTTTGGGGTTGGAAGGCTCTGTACATATCAATTATGTACAGTTGGTCTAATGTGTCATTTAAGGATGTGATTTCTTTATTAATTTTGTTTGGATAATCTGTCCATATCTAACAGTGGGGTATTTAGGTCCCCTACTACAATAGTGTTTTGGTCTGTTTCTCCCTGTAGTTCTGTTAGCAATTGCTTTACATATTTCAGGGTTCCCTGTTTGGGAGCATAGATATTAATAAGTAGTATGTCTTCTTGGTGCATGATTCCTTTTATCATTATAAAGGGTCCCTC
>NW_006443567.1:1470794-1471915 GCF_000325575.1 Pteropus alecto
TCCAGTTTCTGCCTGAGATTTGGGAAATTCTCGTCCACTACTAGTCTGAAAATGCTTTCTAGTCTCTGCCCCTTTTCCTTGCCTTTGGTAATGCCCATTATTTTTATGTTTTCTCTTCTGATGGTTTCAGCTAGTTGTTGTATTTCTCTTTCATTATTTTTCATTCTTTGACTTCTCTCTTTTTCCTTCTGATTTATTTCTAGATTTCTGTCTTTGATATTACTGATGCTTTCCTCCATTTGGTCGACTCTATTTCCCAAGCTTGCTATTTCATTTTTCAACTCTTGTAGTGTGTTCTTCATCTCCAGAAGTTCTATTTGGTTCCTTTTGAGGGTTTCAGTTTCCTTGCTCTGCTCATCTAGTTGTTTTTTCAATTCCTGAAATTGTTGATTTGAGTTGTTTTGCATCTCATTGAGTTTTTTCAGAAGTGCCATCCTGAATTCTGTCATTTAAGTCACATATTTCTATGTCTGTATGCTTATTTTCTGGAGATTTTTCCCTTTCTTTCTGAGATGCCTTGTCACCTTAGTTGTTTATAGTGTTCAGTGAACTATTTCTGCACCTGGGCATTAATGGAAGTGTATTTTGCTATTTTTTCAGAAAGAAGATTTATTAAATGAGATCTCTCTTTAGCCAGTTGTGAAGAAGGTGATTTTCTTTTGGTTTCCAGTAGGTGATGTCTAAGCCTTTTGGATCCCCACTTTATATAAAGCCTTAAAAATGCCTTTTTATTTTCCAATAGATATTTAATCACGTTCACTACCCTCAGTTTCAGTCCCTGTCAGTGTTAGCAACAGTGTCGGTAGCATTTGCTCAGATTCCCCTAGGGCTCCACTGTGTTTTGTCTTGGAGATATGGGGGTAGGGGCCCTCTGGATTGGGGGTTGGAGGCTGTGGCTCAGCCTCAGTTTTGCAACTTCAGCCAGTAAAATCAACTGTTGTTTTTCTGCTGTCACACTTCTCTGCCTTCTGCCTTAATAACTGGGCCCTGCCACTGGTCACGTGTAGCTCACAACTCTCCCAGGCAAGGCTGTTCAGGGAACTCACCACAATTCTCCTCTCCCCCTCCTCCTACAGAGAGCTCCAGAGGCAGCAAGAGGCAGCTTCTTTGTTTCTCCCAGT
>NW_006443567.1:1472006-1493114 GCF_000325575.1 Pteropus alecto
CAAAGCACCAAAGATACATGCTGCTGTCTAGTTTGGATGTTTTTTGTTGAGTTTTAGATTGTTCGGCTTCTGTTGTTTCAAGGGGAGAGATTTGGGGACGTCTCTTACTCCACCATGTTTTTAAAGATCTCTTAAGGTTCCTTTTTAGCAGCTCACACATTTTGATAGAGCGAATAGACAGGAGTCACATAAATATTCAAAGAAATATTAATAAATAAATAAGTAATTCATCCACTAGTATTAAGTGCTACATAGAGAATTTAAATTGGGTGACATGAGAGTAAGTGTGGATGATTACTTTAAAATGAGCAGTTGAGGAAGGCTTCTCTGAACAATGATAAGGAGCCAGCCATGAAAAAAATCAGGAGTAAGAGCATTGCAGGTAGAGAAAAAGAAATGTGAAACAGAAAGAAGGCTAGTATTGTTGATAATAGTAGGCAAAGGGTTAGAAATGACATCAAAGAGAGGGGCATGAGTTTGATCATGAAGGGCCTTTACGGGCCATGGGATGAGTTTGCATTTCCCTCTAAATGTAGTATGAAGTCTTCAGAAAGTTTTATTAGAAGGCAGACTTGATATTATTTCCATAATGGAAGCCCTTTAATAGCTTTGTGAGGAAGCAAGGTGACAGGAAGCTATTGCAGGATCCATCAGTGATAATAGTGATTTAAACAAGGTCTGTAGCAAAGAAAACAGTGAGAATTAGTTGAATTTATATGTTTTGGAGATAGAGCTGATTAGATATGCTAGTGAGCTGGATGTGGAGAGTAAGAGAAATAGAGAAAATTAAGGATGTGTTCTAGGTGTCTGGCCTAAGCAATTGGATAGATGGTAGTTTAATTTATTGAAAAGTGGAACAACACAGTTTGAGATGCCTATTAGATACTAAAGTGGAGATGTTTAGAATGCAGTTGGATTATTGAGATGAGATGAGGAGAGATCTATATATTAGAGACATAAATTAGTTGGCATCGGGGCATAGATAGTACTTAAAGACATGAGACTAAATATTATCATCTAAGAAATGAGTACGAATATTAAAGAGGACTAAGGATTGAACCTGGACACTCCACCATTTAGAGATGAGATACACAGCCAAGAGTAACAGCCAAGCAAAGGATACTGAAAAGGAGTAGGCAGTGACTTAACGTCTAACTAATTAAACAACTAGGAAGTGGTTGAGTATTGATGTGAACCTTCGAGATCTGACTCCAGAGTCCATGCTCCTGACAGCTACACTAAGAAAATAACACAAGGAATGTACCTAAATAGTGAAAGCTTCAAGTGAAGGCCCATACAATATAAAAAAGTATGGACACCCGAAAAAACATAGGCTTTGTATTTTACATCACAGTTAAACTTTCCCAAAATCTTTCAGAAAATTCATAGAAATCCATTAAATCTTAGAGCTGTGAGATCTTTAGAGACTATTCAGAATACTCTTTTCTTCACATTTGGGGGGATGTATTAGTTAACATAAAGGCTCACTAAATGAGGCCCTCAAATACATTGGTTTGAATAAAATAGAGGTTTTTCTTTCTCATGTAACAGTACAAATGGCCTAGGGTGGTGGAGCAGCTCTACTACACAATATTATTCAAGGACACAGGAACTTTTCATCTTGTTACATTGTCACCTGTTGCCTGCAAGGTCAAAGTATGTTTCTGCCATGTCTATTTTCTAGCTCCTGAGGAAGAGAAAAAGAGGACATCCAAAGCATAAAGAAAAGAAGATCTTTTTAAGCCAGTAAGGTAGCAGTGGCCTACATTACTTCTACTCTATCCCACTGGTGATAAATTAGTCACATGGTCACACCCATGTGTTTAAGAGAAATGAGAATGTAGTCACTAGCTAGGCATATAATTACTCAAAAAAAAAAGAATAATGAATTTGGGGAGAACAATTAATATTCTGCAAAAGAAAATTCAGGCCTTGATGTGACTGTGCTTACATAGCTAGCATTTCATTGCTGTCTTTATTTGTCTTTTAAAATTTTATATATTATCCACTATCAGAGGCAGATTTATTGTGAAACTATTGAAGCTTAAGCTTCAGGTAACTCTTACTTTCACAGTCCTGTACCATGACCATAACCTAATTTTGTATTTTCAGTTTTATATTCATTTTTTAGAGAACTCTAAAAATTAAATAAGCTTCATGACCCATGAAACTTAAATTCTCACCTGCTCATTACAAAAATAACATGTATGTAACCATAAAATATTTTTAAATACAGAAAAGTATAGAGAAGATCACAGTCAAATTACCCAAACATAAACAATGCTAACATCTTTTTTAAAAAATTAAATTAAAAAAAATATCATTTGCACATAATACAATATACCCATTTTAAGTGACCAGTTTAAAATATTTTGAGAAATATATACATCCATGAACTACCACAATTAAGTTAAAGAACAGTTCCACCACCCCTCAAAGCTCCCCCATACCACTATGTCGTCAGTCACTACCACCACCCCAACCTAGTTTCAGGCAAGCACTGATCGATCTACTGTCTATCAAAACTGATTAGTTTTGCTTGTTCAAGAATTTCATATAAATAGGATCATACAGTAAGTGTTCTTTGTTTCTGGATTCTTTTATTCAGTGTAATCTTTTTGAGATTCATCCATATTTCTTCATGTATCAGTAGTTTATTCATTTTTATTGCTGAGTATTCTTTCATTGTATGGACATACTTCAATTTTTTCATCTATTCACCCGTGGTGAATATTTGCATTGTTTTCAGTTGTGCATTCCTATGCATACAGCTACTATGAATGTCTGTGTGTCATTTCTTTGTGAGTGTATATGTCTTCACTTCTCATTGGGTAAATAACGAAGAGTGAACTTTCTGGCTCAGAATGTAAATTCAAGTTTTGCTTTAAAAGAGATTATTAAATTGTTTTCCAAAGTAGTTGTTACATTTTACATTTCTACCAACAATGTATGAGAGTTCCCATTGCTGAACATCCTCACCAACAGTTGTTACTAGTCTTTATTATTATGGTTAGTCTTTATTTTTATTTTAGCCATTCTATTAGCCATTCTTTAGCCATTCTTCTTATCAATCTGTATAGTGGTATCTCAAATTGGTTTTATTTTGTACTTCCCTGATGACTAATTATTTTACCATATTTCTATGTACTTACTGGTCATTCACATATCAACTTTTGTGAAGTGTCTGTTCAAATCTTTTGCACATTTCTATTGGGTTGTCTTATTTTTGTTATAAAAATTCTTTATATATTCTTTATATATGCTAGATACAAGGCCTTTTGCAAAAATTGATAATAAGAAATCTTTCTGTCAGTAGCTTGCATTTTCATTTTCTTAACAGTATATCTTAAGAGCAACTTTTTAAATTGGTGAAGTCCAATTTATGAATTTTCTTTATGGCCCATTCTTTGTGTAACTCATATAAAAACATTTTGAATCTCAAGATCTAGAATTTTTAGAGCTTTAACTTCTACATTTAAGTGTATGATACATTTCAAGTTAAATTTTATGTATAGTGTAAAGTAAGAGTTGAGATTTATTTTTTCCATATTCATGTCAAGTTGTTTCCGTGACATTTATGAAAAGGGCTATCCCTTCCTTCCATTGAATCACTTTGGCACTTCTGTCAAAAATTACCATAAATGTGTGGGTCCATTTCTGGACTCTTATTCTTTTCAATTTATCTATATATCTCTTCTCACACAAGTACCAACCACGCTGTCTCTTGAAATCAAGTATTGTAAGTCTTTACATTTTGCTCTTTTTTTTTCCAAAAGTTTTTTGACTCTACCGTCCTTTGCATTTCCAATAAAAATTTTTTAAGTCAAATTGTCAAGTTCTCCAAAATAAGCCTTCTTCCATCTTGATTGAAATTGTATTGAATCTATAGATCAATCTGAGAATGAACATCTTAACAATATTCAGTTTATAATTTATGAACATGGCATATCTCTCCATTTATTTAAGTCTACTTTTATCTCTCTCCAGCATGTATATTTGTCAGTGCATAGTTTACATCTATTTTGTAAATTATTTGTTAAATATTTCATATTTTAATGCTAAATAGTAATTTTAAATTCTTCTAATTTTTCATTGCTAATATATATACATCAAATAATTTTTATATCGACCTTGGATACTGCAACCTTGCTAAATAAACTTGATTATCACCTCTAGTACTCTTGAATTTATTGGAATTTTCTTTGTATGTGATCATGTGGTCTTCAAATCAAGAGAGTTGTACTTCTTCCTTGACTATCTGAATGACATTTTTTTTTCTTACCTTATTCATTGGCTAGAATGGCCAGTAAAATTGTGATTAAAAGTGGTGAGAGAAGATATACTTAATTTGCTTCCTGTCTTAAGGAGAAATTGTTCAGTCTTTCATCATTAATGGTACTAGGTGTTAGCTTTCCATAGATGATGATATATAAAATTAATTCAAAATGGATGATAGATTCCACTAGTGGAAATGATTAATAGTGGCTCTAAATTCCTTTTTTTGCCTATTAGATATGGATAGATAGTCAATTGCAAGAAATCTACAAAAAAGTTTCCAGAACTAATAAGCAGAAACTGCATGGTTGCAGTTTGCAAGGTCAATATATGTAAATAAATTGTATTTCTATATAGTAGCAACAAAAAATTATAAATTGCAATGCAAATATTATTTACAATAGCATCAAATATATGAACTACATAGAAATAAATTTAACAATGTATTTCCAAAACTCATACACTAATTATCAAAAATCATGGCTAAGAGAAATTATATATTGTATATAATAGAAGTATAATTTATTTACATTTATTGACCTTGCATCCTGCAACCATGCTATACTTGCTTATTCAGTTATTAGTCTTAGGTTTTTTTTTTTTTTTTTGTAGATTCCTTACAATTTTCTATGTACATGATCATGTTACCTTTGAATAAAGGCAGTTTTACATCTTACCAATCTGTATGTCATTTTTTTCTTGCCTTAATACACTGTCTATTTTAGGGGAAAAGCATTCAGTCTTTCACCACTAAGTATGCTATTTATTAGCTGTAAGATTTTCTAGATGTTTTTTGTCATATTGTGATGTTTTCCTTCCATTCCTAGTTTGCTGTTTTTAATATGGATGACTATTGAATTTGGTCAAATGTTTGTTTTTGTTTTTGTTTTTGTTTTGTTAAGGTTTTTACATCTATGTGCATGAGGGATATTTGTTTAGTTTTCTTTGGCTGCAATGTCTTTGTATGGTTTTGGTATTCAGGTAATGCTGGCTTCAAAGAATTTGTTAGAAAGTGATCCCTCCTTTTTTATTTTCTGTAAGACTTTGTGTTGGATTGGTGCTGTTTCCTCCTTAAATGTTTGGTAGAATTTACCAGTATTGCCTTTGCCTTCCGAGCCTAGAGTTTTCTTGTGGTAAGATTTAATTTCCAAATATTTGGGGACATATATACATATGCTTGCATCCTGCAACCATGCTATATATATATATATATATATATACACACACACACACACACACATATATACACATGTATATATGTCCTCAAATACTTGGAAATTAAATCTTACCACAATCCTGTTGTGGTAACACGACATGTGGTCTATGATATTATTCCTTTAATATATATTGAGTCTTGTTTAGTTCTGTCTAGTTTAATGTTGCAATGTACCTTTAAAACAAATGCATATTCTTCTTTTGTGGTGGTAGAGTGTTCTATATATGTCAGTTAGGTTAAGTTGGTTGATAGTGCTTTTCCAGTCTTCTATATCTTTACTGATAGTGTGTCTTACTCTTCTACCAATTAGTGAAGTATGACTGATGACATCGGCAACTATTATTGTGCATTTGTCTGCTTCTCTTTAAGTTCTGTCAGTTTTTGTCTAATCCATTTTGACGTACATAAGCATTTTGAATTTTATATCATTTTAATAAATTGATACTTGTATCATCAAGGACTCTTTTTATCTATAATAGTGTTCATTATCCTGAAGTCTACTTCTGTTATTAATATAGGTACTTTACTTTTCTTATGATTTGTGTTTGTATGACATAGATATATATTATATGTTTGTTCTATCCCTTCAGTTTTAACAAATACCTTCATATTTAATATCTGAGGGGTTAGTTCTCATCCTCTAAGAATCAAATGCCAAGACAGGATTAGACGTGCAAAAACTGTATTAAGTAAAACACTGTGAGGAAAAACTGTAAGACAATGATGCAAGTCTGATCCTTGTACTCAGAAAGTCAAAAGGGCAAGAAACTCGATAATATATTTTAAATTACATTATCCATATAAATTCATTTATAAAATTTTAGTATTTTATGATCATATAAAATTTATGATATTTATGTTTATATATTTTTAATATTTTAAATTATACTATCCATAATAAATTCAATTATATTATCCATAATTGTATTTATTGAGTAATTTCCTTTATAATCTTCCCCTTTTAAAATTTATTTTAAAAGGAAACATATCAAGCATAGGTAAAAGAGCTTGCCCTAATTGCCCAAACCAACTTTACCTGTAACTGCATTTAAGTAGGCTTGAAAGCTGGACTTCTCAGAACCCAGGAATGGGAAGCGAGAACACTGTGTTCATCTCGGAAAAGGTGTATGCCCAGTCACCAATTTACTCATCTGCACTTACTACTTTCTTTGCTTACTGGTTTCTTTCTTCCTTCCTTCTTTCCTACACCGTTTTCAGGGCTATAGATGCCCCTGTGCTAGGTTTAAACCATGCCAGCTACCCTGGCACTGGCCAAGAATCAACTGCTCCTGAATTGTGCTCCTTGACCTGTTTGGGCAAAGAAGGATTATATACGTAATACTAAAATAATTTTGCATATCACTAATAATAACTTTTCCACACTCTGGGAATCTGTACATAGTGATGTCACTTCTCTCATTTGACCTTTTCATGAATGCTCTCCTGACAAGTACTGCAAAACATCAGATATATAGGGAAGACTTTTTCATCACTGGATTCTAAACTTGATTCTTATCCAAGCAAAACTTGATACTATTTATGAGACCATCTTCACATTATTTTTCTAAGCTCATGTTCACTCTGTTTATCTATGATTCACATATTGATATATAGACATCTGAAGCCCTAAATTCTTTCAGATTCTTTTATCTTAATCTCTAGTACATCTCACTTTCATTTTTTAATGTTGCCTTCTGTTCCCTTTAGTAACTAGTTTCTTATCAGGCCATATTTTCTTCTCTTTCATCATATTCAGTTTAAGGAAACATATTTACCCCATGCTATTGAGATGCATTCTAACTTGAACAAAGAACCCATATACCTAGTATCTAAAGCTACAGTTTAGAAATTCATACCCTATTTCTTCAATAGACAAATATTGACTATCTGCTAAGCTTGCAAGGCACCATTATGGGTCCTGAGAATACAGTGGTAAATAGGCCAGGTGATGTCCTTAATCTCACAAAGCTTACATTATAGAAGGAAGGGACCAACGTATAAACAAATAAATGTCACAGAGCAATAAATTCCAGAGAGTAAAACAAGGGGATGATATTGTAGCCTGATAGAGCAATTTTATTTCTAGTCAAGGAAGTTACCTCTGAAGAGGTGACAGTGGAGCTCTACATGAATAATAAAGAGCCAGTCACATGAAGTTCTAGGAGAAGAGCCTTCCAGAGAGAGTGATCATCTAGTGCAAATGCCCAGAGGTGGGAATGAGTTTGAACTTGTTTGAGAAATAGGAAAGGGCAAGGGGGGTAATGAGAGAAGATGGTTTTCAAGAGGTCTACAGTAGCCAGATCATAAGGGGGATCATAGGAATCATTGTAGGGACTGTGAATTTCATTCCAGGTTCATGAGGAGCTACTGGGGAGTTTTAAGCAGGGGTATGATGTGATCTGACTAAAGTTTTACACCAATAAGAGCTGCCCCTCTTTTCCCAGGCTACAGCTAGCAATAGAAGGGAGTAAAGAAAACACTACTTGTGTTACCAAGTCTTTCAATTTCTTGTCTAAGTTCAATGCCTCCTTGGCCTTTGATGGCAATCATTGGATACCATGTGAATAAGTAAAAGAATATTGGATAGAGAGTTGGGCAAAGCACTCTGCCCTTCGGCTCTGCTATTATTCTCCAAAATGACAGTATAGTTTCCTGCAAGAAGGCAGGTCTGTCTCATTTCTGATCTAAAGAGATATGTTCTGAGGAATGCTAGGCAGATTTGTAGCATAAAAGCTGAGTACAGAATTACAAAGATTTAGTGGTACAGAGCATTTATTCAAGAAAATAGAATTAAAATGTAGATCCTAATGTCATCCCCAATTTATTTGGCATCTATGTCACTGACTGCTGTTGTTTTCTGCTATTACTCTTTGGTTCTGAAGTTCATGTTTCTAAAATGGCAACCCAAGTTTCACACAACCTGTAATTTAGAAATGTTCTATGTTGTAAATTGTACTCTGCTTTTAGTAAAAGCACTTACGTGTCAAGCAGCAAAACAAGAATGCCATGAAAGAAGCTGAAGTTCCCCATTAAAGAAAGAGAAACTGGGTAAAAACCTGCTAATGCATACTGCAGAAAATAAAAGGGATGGTGATATGAAGATGCCTATCGACTATAATACAGTGATTTTCAAATGTTAGAGGAGAATTTGTGAGCCTGTGTTATCATAGTAGAACAGTGCCAGTGGATACTGTTTTCAGAAAGTCAGAGTTCCACAGCTGCTCAATCAGTATGCTGAGAATTGGTCTTTAATTTTCTGGTTTCTTTGTGGTTCTGACACCATGTCCTTTCTGTTTTGCTATTATGGAAACATGCCTGATGCTAATATTGTTGCTTGTTGTACTGTGACATTTGCTTTCTCTTCTTCATAATAACAACAATCACAATAATAATATCAGGAGCTACTTATAGATTATTAGGCGCTTTGCATCTGATTTTGCCTAATTTTCAAAAGTCCTGTAAGTCAGGATCTGGGCCCAATTTCCAGATGAAGAAGATAAGGCTACTTCCATGGTATGACAGTAGGGCCATATTCAGGGAGAGGACAGGAGATGGGGGTATTTAGGACAACACTGTTCCCTCCTTTTCAGCACCATGAAGTTAGCCAGGTTAGCACAGCCTAGCAGCCTCTATAGAAGCTCTGCTTGTATTAAACAGAAAATTCAACTCTCATTGTCATTTGAAGTAAAAATCTTTAAACTTTCAGATCCTATTTTGCTTGCCACAGACTGTCTAACAAGAAATAGACTCTTCCAACTTTAAAACAGACAATATCTAAAAGTCGTCCTAAAAAAAGGAGACATATAACAGTTATTGCCCAGCAACTATGATTAGCATAGGATAACGTAGTATATTAAGTTCTTCTCTGTTGCCTCCCAAGTATATTAAATTTAGCTTGAAGATTACACTTCTGGTAAAAATTACAGCTTTTCTTTCAGTAAAAATACTTGGTGTCCAAGCACTTATTAAAACTAGAATTCCTAAGAGGCAAACTTGAAAAGAGAGAAGTGCAGTCGTTGGCACTAAATGGGAAGGAAGCTGTGCTTTCATCCCTACATTCTTTTCATTTGAAAAGAGGACTGAGAGGATGGAAAGAGTACAATTCTTTTATTTCTGTGACATAAGAAGATACAAGAAACACAGTGACTGGGATCTCTGAATGAGTTGCAATCACATCCTGTTATAGATACGTGTGATTACATCAAAAATACTGGTGCTTTCACTCTCACGATAAGATCACATTACTTTCAACTTAATCCTATTTAATCTAAAGAAGTTTCGGAAAAATAATTTATCTCTATTCTGTGTGAGAAAAATGTGCATACTAGCAGTGGGAAGTCTGATCATACTCTTTATTTGAAAACCACCAGCTTTAGCACAGTCTCCACTATCCATGGAATTAGTTTCTTCATTCTTCTTGACACAAAATATTCCCTTTGATCATGCTAGATCACAGTTGTTTATTACAACGTCTGTATCTTGTCTATGTGTCCTACTCTTTACATACTATTTTTTTCCAAAGCAACTATGGAGCTTTATACTTATGTTCCAAACTCTGCATCTAGTATGGGAATGTTCAGCAACATTACAGCATGGAATAAATAGTATTCATTTTAGAGACACCTCAGGATTCATTTATCTGATAGACATTACAGTCATTACATAGAACTAATTTGACACTATATCTCTAAAACGTGTTAAGATGCTTTGATGCTGAAAATTGCATTTGCAGAAGTGATTGTTGGAAGTTATTGCAATGCTATGAGATGATGCAGTGTCCAGCTCTCAGAGGACGAACAGTGCAATATCCTCAAGGTCATTACTCAGGCCTCCTTACCCATGGCTTACTCTGGGCTCAAAGATAGCAAACCCAGGCTCCTGGACTCTTGGCTTCTAGCTTCTCCACTCATCAGCTTCCTGGCTTTCTATTGGCTCCCTGAGGTACAGAGATAGGCTCGTGGCCAAGAGTCTGACCAAAAACCACCCAGTATATTATGTAGCCAAGTGTCTGCTGGGGAAGCAGATGGTAGGCTTACCTGAATGGTGAGCCAAATGCTGCTATGGAGAAAACATGTGCTTTGTTAACCAGCCAGGGTTCAAATTTCAGCTCTGCCACATATTGGCTGGATTTATTTGTTAACATATCTGCCCCTGGGTGTCCTCATTTATGAAATTTGGATAATTACACATACCTTGTGGAGTTGTTGTAAGAATTAAATGCTATAAGTGCAAAAGCACTTCACATATTACCCGGAATATAATACATGTCATTTTGTTTTGTATTTTTATCAATTTGACTTGTAAAGATTTTATTTATTTTTAACTAAGTTTATTGGCATCCGTGTGTCTCTGCTTGTTTGTCTTGTTTGTTTGTTGCTTTTGGTTTTATATCCTACATATGAGTGAAATCATAATCTATTCTCACTCATGAAACAGGAAAATACAATTTGCCCTGCTTATCTCACACCAAATAACACAGTGGTTTTTAAACTTTCCTTTGAAGTAGACTTTTATTTTTCCCAAGAGGCGGGCTTGCATGGAAATTCACAAATTAAAGTAGGGCTCTGGAACCCACCCAGTCGATCTTTTACTCATTGCTCTCGGTAGTCTCTGAGACATTTCCAGGTAACCCAATTTGAAACCCACTGAAGTAGCATGTTTTTGTCCCCTGCCTTGAAAGCATATGTTGAATCCCTAATCCCTGAAGTGATGGTATTTGGATGTGGCGCCTTTGGGAGGTAATTGGGTTTAGATGAGGTCATAGGGGGTGAGCTCCCATGATGGGATTGATGCCCTTATTAAAGGATGAAGAGATCAGAGATGCTCTCTCTCCCCATGGGATAATAAAGCAAGAAAGCAGCTATTTGTAAACTAGGAAGAGGGATCTCACCAAGATTTCATTCTCAAGAACAGTGAGAAATAAATGTTGTTGTTTTGGCCAGTCTATTCTATGGTATTCCATACCATAGAATTTGTTACAGCAGCCCAAACTGACTACAAAATCTATAAAAGTGCTATGGAAAGTGCAAAGTGACACAAAGATGTCAGCTTTTATTTTTATTATAGATTAAGATGAGTTTGGGAAGTGAAGGTGGTAGGGTAGAGTAGCGCTGAGGGAATAGGGTGGTGTTCTGAAGAAAATTGGGTTTGATCTGGGCCAGCCAAGCATGCTATGAATAAGGTAACTTATGGGTATTTATGCAGTCAAGGCACAATGCTCAGAATAGTTCCGCACTGTGTTTAATGTGTTGCTGTTGCCATCTTGAAATTTTTGTAATTTGTGAACAAAATGCCCTGCATTTTCATTTAGTATTGGGCCTCACAAATTAAGTAGCTGTTCTCATGTATGAGAATATAAGTTTTATAGAATTCTGGCTACTTGTTCTTACTTCAGTCTCTGATGGGAGTATGCCATTATATGGCAGCTAGCTCCTACATTGAGTCTACTCTTTTTTCTCTCTTCAAACAGATAGACTTTATATCTTATTACTGACTTTCTTTTGATCCTTGTCACACTAGCTCTCATTTCAGACCTAAGCATAAGCTTTACCGAAATCACTTCATCACTAAATATGAAAAAAATCAGTAGTACTTGGAGACATTGAAATAGACATACTAATTGTATCCATCAGTATTTTTCCTCTGTGAAATCAGAGGAGTTTTCTCTAATTTGGGTCACAGAACCATAAGGAGACAGTTTGATATCAATAAAAATTGTAATGCTTTTTTTATAGCCATGAAACTGTAAAATACCTCCTTTGGGTTTAAGAAGTTTTCTGTATCTTGACCATCAGGAGTGATCATATAAGTGTTCATCTGAACCAGGCCACATTTAAGTTTGCAAAACGGTGCTATTAATCATTATTAATTATGTAACTTAAATAGTTGTAAAACTGGACCTTCCTGGGCAGTCTAGGATTATGGTCACTCTATTAATTTCTTCAATGGTCTTTTTTTTCTTTCTAGGTTTGTTCACAGAGAAAATGGTATAGTTAGTTTAACATATTCTCTTGAATCTGAACCTGATTATCAAAGTGAAAAAGAGCAGCAGTCATTTAAGAAGAGGTAGATTGTGAACACAGCCTGAAATCTATATATACTTACTTATTCACAGCTTTTTCTTCAGCAGTCCATGTTAGTACATATGGCACAGTTTTCTGCCTAGAGACACGGGTACACATGGGCTCCAATGTATCAAGGTTCCCATTTGTCAGGAATAATGATTTTACATGTGAAAACATGGGCCAACCAACATAACCCATCTTCTATAACATATATCAGATAGTATCACACTTTTACCATAATACTGTGTTCTATAACACTGTTTGCTATGAGAGTGATGAGTATTAACATTCCTTTCATCCTCTGTAGCAGTATCTGCCACTGTGTAGTGCAGGCTCTCCAAATCCCTTGCCTGGAATAGTTCAACACTGGTTGTCCTTTATACACTTCACCTCTCTCTAAACCACCCCTAAAACTATGGCCTTGGTGATGTTTCTCAAATCAAAGAATAGGCCATATTGAGTCTTAGTTATAATTCCTTCGGTAGTTTCCAATTATCCTTAGGGTAAAGCCTATGCTTCTTAACTTGGATTCTAAAGATTTTTGTGATTAGGCAGAAATTAAGGTTCAGTATAGATATATCAATGTGGACAGAGATTAGGGTCATGGAATGGAGGTCAGAGAGGGCAAAATCAGATTTTATCTGAATATGGATGCTCTCTGCAGCACCTATTTGTCCTCTTCCTCTTTTTTTCTTGCCCATTTTAGACTCACTGACCTTTCCTGAAACCAAATGCAATGTCTTTGAGTTTTCTTTGAAAACTTGTAAGAGCTGGTGATGCTCAGTAGCCACAAGCAGGCTTTGTCTCTGAACCTGGTTTCTGGTTTTAAAACATCACTAAGGCTTCAGTGTGAGAGATGGACAGTCTTCTTCACAGTGTGGATCAGTGAGATCCATCAAGTGACCAAGAAAGAAGCACAACCTCATTACAATTATAGAACTATTGTTTTGAAAGAGTTTTCCTAAACAATACAAAATGCAGACTAAGTTGGATAGTGTTACAGGACCTCTCATTCTATTCAGAGAAATGGCTTCTGGTGGCCTACAGTTTCTCCATGACCTGTCAACTGGCTATATCTCTGACCTCATTCCTACACTTTCATGCTTTCTCTTCTATGGTAGGCTGAAAAATGTCTTCCCTAAAGATATCCATGGCAAGATAGACTTAACTGATATTTTAGAACAATTTACCCCAAAGCAGCAAAATATACATTCTTTTCAAGTGCACATGGAACATTTTGCAGGATAGAAAACATGTTAGGCCACAAAACAAGTCTCAACAAATATGAAAAGACTGAAATCAAGCATTTTCTCCAATCACAATGGTATAAAACTAGACATCAATTACAAGTAGAAAATCGAAAAACACAAGAACACATGGAGGCTAAGAAACATGCTACTAAACAATGACTGAGTTAACAATGAGATAATATAAGCAATCAAAAGATACTTTGAGACAAATGAAAATGAAAATAAAAGGACCCCAAATCAATGGGACTCAGCCAAAGGAATTATAAGACAGAAATTGATAGTAACACATGCCTAGCTCAAGAAACAATAAAAATCTCAAATAAACAATCTAAATTTACACATAAAAATAGAAAAGAACAAACAAAACTCAAAATGAGTACACTGAAACAAATAATAAAAATCAGTATAGAAATAAATGAAATAGAGTCTTAAAAAAATATGAAAGATCAATGAAACCAAGGGCCTGTTCTTTAAAAAGATAAACAAAATTGAGACCTTTAATCAGATTATAAAAAAAAAAAAAAGGACCCAAAAAATAAAATCAGAAATGAAAGAGGAGGGAGTCTGGTCAAGATGGTAGAATAGGTAAATGCTGTGCTTGCATTTTCTCATGACCAAATTAAAATTACAACTAAACTACAGAACAACCATCATTGAAAACCCCCTGAAGTCTAGCTGAACAGAAGTAATTTAAGAAGGATATACAGAAGAAGCCACATCGAGAATGGGGCAAAGATGAGGAAAGGACTAGTCCCACACCCATGTGTGGCAGTTAAAAATTAGGAGGGATATCTCAGCTGTGGCTGCAGAGGTTCTCTCTGATATGTAAGGGATCCAAGCCCCACACCAGGCTCCCAAGCCCAGAGTTCCAGTGCCAGGAAGAGAAGTCCCTGCAACTTCCGGTTGTGAAAACCAGCAGAGATTGTAGCTCAGTGAGATAGAGGGTGGCTGGAATCCCAGGCATTCCTCTTAAAGGGCCTGTGCACAAACTCACTTGCTAATGGACTCACTCACTCCGAGCTCCAGTGCTGGGGCAGCAGATCGAAAGTGCCAAGGACGGACAGGAAAGATCTGAATTGTCTGGCTTCGAAGAGAGGGCAGGAGGGGCAACTTCCTTCCAGACAGAAGCACTGGCAGAAGCCATTGTACCTTTGCTCTCCCCTGACCCAGTGTACATATGCAGGCGGGCACCATATCCAAGTCTTCACCAAACTGGCTAACACCATTCACGCTGCCCTGGTGATTCCGATATCCCACCCTACCCAAATAGCAGGTCCACCCAAACTGCTTCCAGATGCTTTTCCAAACAAATTGCCTGTATTGGTTAATACTGCATACTTTTCTAAAATCTCTCAAAGATTCACAGACCTCAAACAAGCATCATCTGAGGCTTTGGCATACTCCATAACTCTTACTAGGTAGCCCCAACCCCAACACTAGAGCAGCCAGCCTTGGTTTGTAGCTTAGCTTCTCCCAGGAACCTGCAAACCTAGCACAAATGGAAAGCATCTGAAGATCATATTGTAGCTCATACCAAGGGGTCCACCAGGTCAGGGTACAGGCAGCGGCTGACGCTGGCCTGCAACAGACCCCTCCCAAGAGACTCCAGAACCAACACATCTGGTGGCTACTAGATTTATCAGGGTGTTCACTTACATAGTCTAATCACTATGTTGTACACCTGAAACTAATATAATACTGTATGTCAACTGTAATTGAAAAATATTAAATTATTAAAACAGAAAAATAAGAGAAAACATGACAAATGACATCACAAAAATACAAAGGATTATAAGAAATTAGTATGAACAATTATATGCAAATGAATTGAACAACCTGAAAGAAACGGATAAATTCCTAAAAATATACATTCTTTGAGGACTGAATCAAAAAGAAACAGAAAATCTATACAGTACAATAACGACTAACGAAATTGAATCAGTAATCAAAAAACTCCCAACAAATAGAAGTCCTGGACTAGATAGCTTCATAGGTGAATTTTACCAAACAGTCAAAGAAGAGTTGATACCTATACTTCTCAAACTATGCCAAAATATTGAAGAGCAAGAAAGGCTCCCAAGCTCATTTTACTAGGCCAGCATTACACTGATTCCAAAACTAGACACACTATAAAAGAAGCAAATTATAGGCCAATATCCCTGATGAACATAGATACAAAAATCCAAAACAAAATATTAACAAATTGAATTCAGCAATACATTAAAATGATCACACACTATGATTGAGTGGGATTTATTACCAGATACAAGGTTGGTTCAATAACTGCAAATCAATTAATATGATATACCACATAACATAAACAAAATGAAGAATAAAAATCATATGATCATATCAATACATGCGGAAAAAGCATTTGACAAAATCCAGCATCCATTTATGATAAAAATTCTCAGCAAAGTGGAAAGAAAAGGAACATATCTCAACATAACAAAGGCCATATATGACAAACTACAGCTAACGTCATACTCAACAGAGAAAAGTTAAAAGCATTTTGTTTACAATCAGAAACAAGACAAGGATGTCACCACTTTTATTGAACTTGGTTTCAGAAGTCCTAGCCACAGCAATCAGAAATTAAAAAAAAAAAGAAATAAAAGGCATCCAACTTGATAAGGAAGAAGTAAAACTGTCATTATTTGCAGATGACATGATGTTATGTAGTTAGAACCCTAAATATTCCACTAAAAAACTGTTAGAAGTGGTAAATAAATTCAGTAGAGTACCAAGCTACAAAATGAATATTCAGAAATCGATTGCATTTTTATATACCGATAACGAACTATCAGGAAGAGAAATTAAGAAAACGATCTCATTTACAATTACAATAAAATATCTAGGAAAAAATATAACCAAGGAGGAAAAAATATGTACTCAGAAAATTATAAGACACTGAAGGAGACTGAAAAAGATACAAATAAATGGAAGTATATACCATGCTCATGGTTAGGAAGAATCGACATCATTAAGATGGCCATACTACCCAAAGCAATCTATAGATTTGATGCAATCACTATCAAAATACCAATGGCATTTTTCAGAGAACTAGAACAAATAATTCTAAAATTTATATAGAACCACAAAATACCCTGAATAGCCAAAGCAATCTTGAGAAAGAAGAACTAAATTGGAAGTATCATGTTACCTAATATCAAACTATACTATAAGGATATTGTAATCAAAACAGCGTGGTACTGGCATAAAAACAGACACATCGGTCAATGGAACAGAATAGAGAGCCGAGAAATAAATCCATTCATCTATGGTTATTTAATCTATGACCAAGAAGGCAAGAATATACAATGGGGTAAAGACAGTCTATTCAATAAATGGTATTGGGAAAACTGGACAGATACATGTAAAACAATGAAACTGGATCACCTTCTTTCACCATATACAAGAATAAATGCAAAATAAAAACTTCAACGTAAGATCCGAAACCATAAAACTCCTAGAAGAAAACATAGGCAGTAAACTCTGACATTGCTCTTAGTAAGATTTTCTCTGATATGATTCCTAGGACAAGGAAATAAAAGGAAAAAAAATAAACAATGGGGACTACATCAAACTAAAAAGCTTTTGCACAGCAAAGGAAACCATCAATAAAACGAAAAGACAACCTACCGAATGGGAGGAGATATTTGCCTACAATACATCTGATGAGGGGTTAATATCCAAAATTTATAAAGAACTCATACAACTCAACGCACACACACACAAACAACCAATCCAATTAAAAAAATGGGCAGAAGATCTGAATAGGTTTTTCTCCAAAGAGGATATATGGATGGCCATTAGACATAAAAAGATGCTCAATGTCACTAATCATTAGAGAAATGCAAATTAAAACCACAATGAGATGTCACCTCACACCTGGCAGAATGGCTATCATTAACAGATCAATGAACAACAAGTGTTGACGAGGATGTGGAGAAAAGGTACCCTCTTGCACTGTTGGTGGGACTGCAAATTGGTGCAGCCTCTTTGGAAAACAGTATGGAGAATACTCAAAAAATTAAAAATGGAACCACCATATGACCTAGCAATCCCACTTTTGGGAATTTATCCAAAGAACTCCAAAACACTAATTTGAAAAGACATAGGCACTGCAATGTTCATTGCAGCATTTCTTACAATAGCTAAGCTATGGAAGCAACCTAAGCATCCATTAGTACATGAATGGTAAGGAAGAGGTGGTACATATATACGATGGAATATTACTCAGGCATAAAAAAAGAATGAAATCTTGTCATTTGCAACAACATAGACAGACCTAGAGGATATTATCCAAAGTGAAATAAGTCAGAAAAAGACAAATACCATATAATTTCATTTATATGTGGAATCTAAGAAACAAAATAAACAAGCAAGCAAAACAGAAACAAACTCATAGATACAGAGACTATTTTGATGATTGCCAGACGGAATGTGGGTTAGAAGGCTGGGTGAAAAAGGGAAAGATATTAAGTTGTACAATTTGCCAGTTATAAAAACAGTCACATGGATATAAATTACAGCATAGTGAATGCAGTCAGTAATACTGTAATAACTACGTATCGTGTCAGATGGGTACTACATTTATCGAGGTGATCATTTTGTAAGTTATATAAATGGCTAATCACGATGCTGTATACCTGAAACTAATATAATTTCATGTCAACTGCAACTAAAATTTTTAAAAAATTTTTTCTTAAGTTATCTATATCAAATCTTTGGAGTCTTTGAATGGTTCCTTCTGTAGCAAAAGATGTGATTAAGTTAAGGATTCTGAGAGGAAAAGCTTATCCTGGATTATCCAAATGGGCCCAATATAATCACAGGGGTCTTTAAAAGGGAAAGGCAGAGGGAGAAATATGGAGAAGTCACAAAGAGGAAGAGATGTGTAGAAGGAGGCAGAGGTTGGAGCAATGTGACCACTAGGCAATGAATGCAGATGGTTACAAGAAGTTGGAAGAACAAGAAATAGATACCCTTACAGCCTCTGCAGGAAACATAGCACTGCTGACACCTTGATATTGGATGTCTAGCCTCCAAAACTGTGAGAGAATAAATTGATTTAAGCCTTTTAGTTTGTGGTGCTTTTTCACAGTAGCCCTAGCAAAATAATCTGCCTTCTTCCCAGTCTCACTGGCTCCCTTGCTGTTCCTTAAATAGGCCAAGTGAGCCCCACTTTAGGACTTCTGTGCTCACTGCTCTCAGACTAGAAAGCTCTCCCAACTAAATAGCTCCCTACTGACAGATAGTTCTATGGCTTTCTCCACTTCATGTGTCTGCTCAAATGTCACTTTCTCAGCAATGCTTTCCATGACCACAATAGTTAAAATAGACCCCTTGGCACTCCTTAACATTCTTGCTTTATTTTTTTCTCCTCTTAGTATTTATCACCTACATGACATACTATTTTAATGTATTCGCTCATTTACTATTCTCTGTATCTGGTTGTCTATTCACCCAGTAGAAGATAAGCTCTGTGCTGCCAGGGATTTTTGCCTGTATTATTTATCACTGTTTTCCCAGTACACAGAACAGTGCCTCAACATCTAGGACAAGGCCCAGTATATAAATATAAATATATACATATATATTTATTATATATATATTTATTTATATATAAGCATTCAATGAACATTTATTAAATGAAAAAAATCACCTAACATCAGTGATAGAAAGAGGCAGTGATAAAAAATTTTATAATTTACCAGTCACTGTCTCCAAATTGTCTTTACCATTGACCATGTAACCTCCCTAACCTCAACAAATCACTTAATTCCCCCATTTTCAGATGTTAAAGATTGAGGAAAGACTTTGAGACATTTCATGTATTATGGTTGATTGTCGCTATTTTTTAGTCATATTCATTCAACAAGTTTTTAAAAATCATTGTGAAGCTATCAAGTATCTTCTGTAGCATGCTGAAATACTAAGCACAGGGTTTCCTAATTAAAGAAACAAACCGGGCAGATATGACCAAAAAATATGAGTAAATTTATTTTTTAAGGGCTTGTATCTTTTTCTTCCTTTTTGGCAGATATCAGCAACAAGCATGAAAAGAATCTCCCCAGGCGCTCCCCATGTGCTTCTGCCTTGCGGAGTCCATGTGACACAGGTTAGTTTCAGGGTTTTTTATGGTTCAGATGAATAAACAAAGAAGATACAAAGGCACAGTATCTACACTGCAGCCAGCATGATATGCACACAAAGGGTAGCCAGAGGCAGATTTCCTGAGAACATAGATGGGGAATCCAACAGACTCCTCCGTTTCTATTTGAATGTAAAGCACAGTAGTGTTTGAGTTCCTTGTTCCATTTTGTGGAGGAAGTTTGTGCGAGAGATATCAGAAAGGAGTTAGAGGGCATCTGAGGAAGGATTCCAAAATTTTAAACCGCACTCTAGCCCAAGTCTGTATTGCTGCAATATTAAGAATTTCTTGATGAAGATCAGGCACAGTACTTAACGTAGCTACTGTACAGTGTCAAGTGGAAGAGTCAGAGATAGGCTCTTGATGACTCTGAAGATTTTTTTGTTGAAATAAAGCTTCTCTTAAACTGAAAAGCTGTATCTACTCAAAAGTAAAAAGGGATGGATTAATATGTGAAATTCTTGTGTTTGGATATTGCATAAGACCATAAATTTTTTGCCTTAAACATTGGAAAAATGCTTAGAATATTTGTGGTCAATTAGTATAAATATTTATGAGTAGATTAGACTGATTTGGGGAAAGAAAATGGTGGAAATAATTGTTATAATTTTTGAACTATTACTCTTTTTCAAGTAAATTTAACTGAAAAGAGAATATACATACAGAAAAAAAACACATTATGCAGTTTGATAATTTTTCTCATAGTAAAATTATCCCGTAACTACCACTCAGATCAGAAAATAGAATACTGCCAATACCCTGAGAAGTCCCCCTGGTTTTCCTCCTAGTTACTATCCTACCTTCCAACGAAAAGGTAGATTCTGTACTAACTTTTTTTTCACAACAAAATACTTACATTTCATACTGATGCAGGATGGAGCAAATCTCTCGAATGGGGGTTCAAGTCCTATACCAAGAGAGAAGGTCATTGACTGAGCACAGGAAAGAATTCAAGCACATGTCACAGTTAGAGACAAAAGAAAAGTTTATTAGAGAAAGGATAATGCTCCACAGACAAGAGTGTGGTCTCCCAGAGACAGAGAAGGAAAGTGACCTCGAGTGTTCAAGGAATTAAGATTATATGTGATTCTTAGTTTCTATGAATTATAGTTTAAAGACTTTGTTTACCTATTTTAAGGAACTATA
>NW_006443567.1:1493146-1510377 GCF_000325575.1 Pteropus alecto
TTAATTTATGCTCTAATAAACATGCTTTCAAATAAAAATCCACACACTCTTTTTTTCTCAAGTTAAAGCCAAGCACTACAAAACAAGGTAGAGTGTACATGGACACCATAAAAAGCACATTGTACATTAGGATAATGATTTTAGTTCTGAGTTTTAAAAAAGTAAGTAAAACAATATTTTTAAAGAATAAAATACCTTAACTTTGTCCTTTTAAATATGGGTGCACTCTGAAGTTAGGACCCTTGAATTTGAAAGCTCTTATTCACTTTACCGTTAGCCACTAAAATTTCAAAACGAAAGTAATAAAGGGCATAAAGGGGTAAATGCAAGACACTACTGAAACAAGTACCTGTGATGGATACAATTCAATTATAACTGTCACAACCTCCCAAGAGCAAGTCTAGGTACTACCTCCAAGGAGCCCTGGGCAGGTTCTGGCAGTACCCCAAAAGTAGTTTGTTCTGTAGGTGGCAACTTATTATTGTGAGGACATACCATGAGTGGCTTTACAAAAGGACTAACAGCAGGTTCCAGCCCAAAATTAATCTCAGAAAGCTAACACTTATATAATTTTCACAGCATCTACAAGTATCTGCTGCTGAGACAGGACCTAAATACATATGCATGAATGAAAAAACATGGAGATGCCACAGTACTGACTGTAATTCTTTCTATGAATAACAAGGTTTTCAACTGCTAAAAGGGATTAATCTTGCAGAGGGATTCACTTAAAAGGCCTTAGAGATGAGGCCTGAGAAATCCAGAATCATTGTTTTTTTGTCTTTTTAGAATGGCTCTGACTTTCCTATGATAACCACAGAGTAGCTTCCACATGTTGTTTTCATTCCAAAGTACTTGAACACTGCAAAATAAAGTTACCTAAAAGAGATTAAGTAACCACGCTCTAAAGATACTTGCCACTGAGCAAATCTGATGGTTCTTCCTCTATTGGTTCATGTGGTGAGCAAATTCTGGAATCTCTACAGGGAGAAGTGCTGATATACAGATGAAACTGAAAATTCTCCTTCAGTTTAAATCCTACTCACTCTGATTTCTAAGATGGATCTTTTTTGATCATCTTTGCTATTTAAGTAAAGCTCAAATTGTGTGTAAAGAAATCTAAGCAAGGATCTTGGAGCTATTTCTGCATAGCAGTCATTTAATGCAAGGCCACAATCACTCATATATTTGCCATTAATACATTTTGTTTCTGTAGAAACACTTATCACCTTGGCATCTCTAACACCTGTGCCTTTGTCATGACAATTCTAGCAAGAACTTTTCTGTGTGAGGGGAGAAGTTCTAAGTCAGATAATAGAATTTATCCAGAACCAAGTACAACAGCATCCACTAACACTCCTGTTTTCATTTTCTATATCCATGGCAAAAAATACTGAGGATTTGACTGGCAGAGACTGTTTCTAGCTTGAACCCTTTTTCTATGTTTTCTCTGATCGCAGGGCAAAGCTTCCTTCAGTGAAGGTAGAACTGAGATATTTCAGTAGCACTGAAATAACTAGTACTATGCACTTGGTCAATGCATTTTCTTGTATCACGTCTTAAGCGCTCCATGTCTAACTTGAAATACCACTCTCAGCCTCAGCCATGTGGTGTTGCTCCAGGACTATGCCACCACCACTATCACTGCCACCTCAGCACCTCCTATCTTAACTTCTCCTTGACTAGTGTTATCTGATTTTGAATTTTATATAAATAGTTATACCGTATGTTTTCTTCAGTGTTTGATTTCTTTCTATTAAATTTGTGAGATTTATTCATGTTGCTGCCTGTGACACTAGTTCATTAATTTTCATTGCTGCTTAGTTTGCTGTTTTGATAACATCACAATTTATTCAGTTATTTCACTATTTATGAATATTTGGGTTGTCTCTAGTCTTTGGATACTACATATAGTGCTACGAACATTTATGTCTACATGTGTCAGTAAACATATGTACACATTATGCTGAGTATACATGCTGACGTGAAACTGCAATTTCTGGGTTATAAGATATGAGTACATTCAGCTTTGGTAGATACTGCCAAAGAATTTTCCAATGTCATTGTATCAATTTACATTCATACCAGCAGTGCATCAGAGTTCCATTTGTTCCATGTCTTTGTTAACACTTTGTATTGTCATTTGTTTTCATTTGAGCCATTCTGGTATAGGTATAGTGGAAACCCATTGTGGTTTTGTTCTCATTTCTCTTATGACTAATCTTGTTGAGCATTTTTACATGTGCTTTTTTTTACATTTGTTTATGTACTTTATTGACCACTTGGATATCTCTTTTTTTTTAACTCTTTTCACCTTTTTTGCCCATTTTCTATTGGATTGTCTCGTTTTATTGATTTAATAGAAGGAGTCAGGCTATGAGTCTTTTGGGGTGTGTGTGTGTGTGTGTGCGTGTGCGCGCACGTGCGCGTGCGTGTGTGATAACATATACACATACATATGTGGAGAGAAAAAGAGGTAGAAAGCAAATGTCTCCTTATATGGCACCTTTTTAAAAACAGCTTTATTAAGGTATATTTATATACCATACCATATTCATATATTGTAAAAGTTGCTCATTGTAACTATATAGTTAAATGTTTTCCTGTAATTTACAGAGTTGTGCACTAAAATTCAATTTTAGACCATTTCCATTACCCTAAATGATCCCTCATGCCCATTTGCAGTTATTCCCCATTACTACTCTGAGCCTCAGACAACCACTAATCTGATGTTTTCTCCTATACTTTGTCTTTTCTAGAATGCCAAGAAAACGGAAACATACATTATATAGGTTTTTTGGCTCCCTTCGCTTAACATAGTAATTTTGAGAGTCATCTTTATTGTTGAATGTATCCTTAGTTCCTTCCTTTGCATTGCTGAATGATGTTTTATTGTCTGGATGTAACAAAGTTTGTTATTCCAATCATCAGTTGAGAGATGTGGTTTGTTTTTAGGTTTTGATGGTTAGGAATAAAGCTACTAAAAATTGTGCATACAGATTTTGTGTGAATATAGGATTTTATTTTACTTGGGTGAATATCTTGGAGTGGGCTCATTGAATCATAGAATAAGAGCTATAAGTCTATTTAAAAAAAAAAACAGAACAAACTGTTGTTTAAAGGTGGCTGTAACACTTTACATTTGATCAGCAGTGTATGGGAGTTCTCACTTTTGCCAGTACTTGGTAGTCTCATATTTTTTCTGATTTTTTAAGTTGTTCTAATAGGGGCATACCTCATGGTGGTTTTAATTTACTAATGACTAATGATGTTGAGCATTGTTTCCTGTGTTTAATTACCATCCATATACTTTCTTTGTTGAAGCGTCTGCTCAAATATTTTGCCTATTTTTTTTTAAATTGAGTTATTTTCTCATTATTCAGTTTTGAATGTCTTAATATATTCTAGCTACAAGGCCCTTACCAGATATGGTTTTTGCAAATATTTTCTCTGTGGCTTATATTTTCATTCTCTTAATAGTGTTTTTGAAGAGTAGAAGTCTTAATTTTGATGAAGTCAAATTTATCACTTTTCTTTTTAAATGTTGTGATTTTGGTGTGGCATGTAAAAATATCTTTGCTTAACCCAGGGCCACAAAATATTCTATGCTTTCTTCTAAAAGATTTATTGTTTTAAGTTTTATACTTAGGACTATGAGCACTTTTGAATTAATTTTCTATATGGTACAGAGCATGAATACTGAGGTTCATTTTTTCCATATGTATATCTAATTGTTCCAGCACCACTTGCTAAAAATACTGTCTTTTCTCCATTGTATTGCCTTTGAAACTCATCAAACAGCAGTTGAATATATTTGTGTGAATCAATATATGGGCCCTCTATTCTGTTCCATTAACCTATATAACTATCTCTATGTATCTATATCATTTTTAGAATACTACACTGCCTTGATATGGGTAGTTTTCTAAGTTTGGAAATCAGGTAACATGAACCCTCCAAATTTGTTGTTCATTTAGAAATTGCTTTTTCCATTCAAGTTCCTCTGTTTATCCAAATAAATTTTAGAATGAGCTTGTCGATTCCTATGAAAATCTTATTGGAATTTTGATTGGTATTACATTCAATCTACAGATAATTTAGGGGAGCTTTGAAATCCTAACAATGAGTCTTCCAATCTATGAACATGTTTCATTAACTTAGATTTCTTTTGATTTTTTTCATCAGAATTTCTACTTTTTAATATACCAACCCTACAAAGCTGTTGTAATATTTATACCTTTGCATTTGTTTTTGATGCTACTGTAAGTGGTATTATTCCTTTTTAAATTCAATTTCTTATAGATAATATAGAAATAAAATATTCTTGTATAATAAATTTATATCTCACATCCTTGCTAAACTGAGTCATCAGTTCCAATAGTATTTTTGAGTATTCTTTGAAATTTTCTACATAAATATGTCATCTGTGAATAAAGTCCTTTCAAATCTAATTTTACCTTCCCAAAATATATGCCTTTTAGTCCTTTTTCTTGCTTAATTGCAATGTCTAGGTACAATGTTGAACATCGGTGATGTGTGGTGATGGTTATGGATGGTGAAAACAGACATAGTGACAACAGACATGACGATGAGGATTTTCCTTGTTCTTGATCTTAGAGGGAAAGTATTTAGTCTTTCACCACTAAGTATATTGGCAACAGCTCTTTTTAAAAGTATTCTTTGTCAGGTTAAGAAAGTTGTCTTCTGTTCCTAGTTTGCCAAGAAAATTATCGTGAATGGATTTTGAATTTTGCTAATTACTTTTTATACATCTATTGAGATGCTTATAAGGTTTTTCTTCTTTAGTGCCTTAGTCTGATAGATCAAACTGATTAACTTTTGAATTGACTACCCTTGTCCAGAACATGGATCACTTACTTTCTAATTCAGTATCCATTTGGAGCAAAATTATTTGACTAAATGCTATGAAATTAAAAAAAAAAAAAACAAGTTCCCTATTCTTGAGAACATTACAATCTAATGTAAACAAAAATACAGAAATGAGCATAGACTAGAAGGTTGCAGTTGTGAACAGAATTGGATAGGGCAGATAGGCAGGATAGCACTCTGTAAATAGTGCAATAGCCTCAATGGAATATTACTCAGGGTTATGACTTTGTCAGGATCTAAAGTTATTTTGTGATCTAACAGTTCCAGAATACTAAGGGTCAAGAGCAAACAATAATCAGAAGGCATTAATTTTGGTTGCCTATAATACCAGGAACCACAGCATCAAAGAACATAGTGGTTGGCTTTAGGGGAATTGATTCTAAATATCTGTCCATGGCAGAATAACTTGCATGTTGGCTGACTACAAGTTTTAGGGGGGTTAAATAAAATTTTTACTTAACATTCTTGGCTTAGATTCTAGTCTGTATTAAAGCAAGACTAAATGTTAATTATCTTAAATTATGGATTTTGAGAATAATTTATTCATATGAAATCCAGACCCAAATATGAAATTCAGTACAATAATTAAGAATAAAAACCCAAAGAACCTCATGTTTCAGGCATTTAGCATCTGATATAATTTTGCATACTTATCAGGTACACTGGAATGACCCTGAAAACACAGGGATTGAGTACAATACATCACTCTGTAATTAGAAGGAACAGGTCTATGAAAGTATTATTAGAATAATTTGAAAAAGGAAACTAATTATTTTTTCTTTCTTTTCAACTTTAAAAAAAAATTTATGGTGACATTGGTTAACGAAATCCAGTAAGTTTCAGCTGTACACTTTAACAGTAAGGCATATATATATATATTTACACTGTATGTTCACTTCCCATAGTTAGATTTCTTTCTGTTACCACATATTTGATCCCCTTTACCTGTCTACCTCCCCACTCCCTTCTCCCCGCTTCCTGCTGGTAACCACTAGTCTATTGTCCACGACCATGAGTCTGTTTGTTTGTCCTGTTTATTTGTTGCTTTTAGGGTTATATCCCACATATAAGTAATATCATATGATTTTCAATTTTTTATATCTGGCTTATTTCACTTAACATGATTATCTCAAGGTCCATCCATGTTGTCACAAATGGCAGTATTTCATCTCTTCTTACAGTTGAGTAATATTCCATTGTATATATGTACCACAGCTTATTTAGCCAATCCTCTATCATAAGATGCTTCAGTTGCTTCCATGTCCTGGCCACCGTGAATAGTGCTGCTATGAACATCAATGTGCAAGTATCTTTTTGGATATGGGTTTTCAAGTCTTTGGGGTAAATACCCAGTAGAAAGGTTGCTGGATCATATGGTAGATCATCTCTTAAATTTTTGAGGAACCTCCATACTGTGGGAAACTAATTTTTTAATGCTTGTGTACTTAGGAAGTCTTTAATCCTTTATCTCAACCATTTCAACAATGATTTGATTGACTTCATAATCCACAAGATTACTTATATGTCAAATGAGTTATTTTAAAAATTATAATTAAAAATTATGGTCTCTAGAGCCCAGTATCCCAAAAGAGGAAGTGTGTTTTTCTTGATTTCTGGAAAATGTAATTTTTAAAAGCATTGGAATGAATAGTTAAGCAGAGTAGTTGAATGCTGTGCTCATCTCCTTCTATGACCATATCAAAATTACAACAAAATTATAGAATAACCTCCCTTGAGAACCACCTGAAGACTAGCTGAATAGAATTCCTATAACTAAGGATATAAGAGGAAACTATGTCCAGACTGGTGTGGAGGGATAGAGATGAAAAATGGGCTGGTCACAAATCCATGTGTGAAGTTTAAGGATCAGGAGAGATATCTCAGTTCTGAAGGTCCCCCTCGAGGAGCAAGAGATCCCAGATCCAAAATGGACTCCCCAGGCCAAAGCAACAGCACCAAGAAAAGCAGTCCCCATAACATCTGGCTGTGAAAAACAATGAGGATTCCATCCGGGTGAGATGGAGGGCTGTGTCCTCTTAAAGGGTGCGAGCACATACTCACTTGTTCATAAACACTCACCCTAAGCTCCAGAGAAGTGACAGCAGCTTGAAAAGTGTCAAGGACATATGGAGAGGAACCAAATTGTCTGACTTCAGGGTGAGGGATAGAGGGACAAATCTCTCCAGGACAGAAGTATGGGCAAAGGGCATTGTTCCTTTGTTGAACCCTCCCCTCACACAGCCAGCATGTGCAAGCAGGTGCCAAATCTGAGTCTCCATTAACTTGGCTAATACCACTTGCCCCGCCCTTGTGATTCCCTGAGACACGATCCCACTCAACTTAGACTCCTGGCCCTATCTTCTATCAGTAACTGTTCCAGCCTCAGCTTGCACTGTGAACTTTCCTAAAATCTTTCAAAAATCCACAAACCCCAAATAAGCAGTACTGGCCTCAGTGTACCCTGTACCTCTTATTCTGTGGCCCCAAGCCCAGAACTAGTGACAGCCAGCCTCAGTTCACAGCATAACCTCTCCCAGGTGACTCCAAGCCCAGTACAGGCAGCTACCAAACACCGATCACTTTGTAGATCCTACCAGGTGGCCCCTGGCTAAACAAAGGCAGTGGCTGACCTTGGCCTACACAGGAGTCCCTCCCAAGAGGCCCCAGAAACAACACACCCAGTGGCCAGCTTCAGATCAAACCAAAGCACCACCCAATTAGCTCCACAAACAACATACCCAAAGGGTGGACTCAGCAGGCACTAGAGTCCCACTAAAGTAAATCCTGCTCTGTGAGATCAGCCATCACACCACAGCTCTTCCACCGTAGTCACAGCTAGTATTCACAGCCAGCTAGCCTGACAGTGAATCCCACCTACTGACATGCCAGCAGCAATCAAGGCTCAACTACAATAAGAGGCACATACAACCGACACAAGGGTCACCCCTGGAACATCTGCTCAGGGGATCAGGAAGACTATGCCACTAGGCCTCACAGGACACTTACTATATCAGGCCACTCTGCCAAGACTGGAAGACGTAGCAAATATATCTAATACATAGAAACAATAACGGAGATGTAGCCAAAATGAGAAGGAAAAGAAACATGTCCCAAATAAAAGAACAGGACAAAAGTCCAGAAAAAAAAAAGAACTAAATAAAATGGAGGCAAGCAATCTACCAGATACCAAGTTCAAAACAGTGGATATAAGGATGCTTAATGAACTTAGGGGAAGAAGCGATAAACTCAATGAGAACTTACAGAAAGAGATAGAACCCATAAAAAAAGGACCAGTCAGAAATGAAGACTATCATAATTGAAATGAAGAGTACATTAGATTAAATCAACATCAAATTAGGTAAAGCAGAGAACCGAAGCAGCAATTTGGAAGACAGGGTAGCAAAAAACAATCAGAACAGAAAGAAAAGATCGTGAAAAATAAAGATAGTTTAAGAGACATCTATGACAACATTGAACATAACAACATTCACATGTCATGGGGGGACCAGAAGAAAAGAGAGAGCCAGGGATTGAAAACTCATTTGAAGAAATAATGACTGAAAACTTCCCTGATCTGGTAAAGGAAAGAGACATAGAACTCCAGAAAGCATGGTTAGTGTCAAATAAGATGAACTCAAAGAGAACTTACTGAGGGGATCACTCTTTAAGTTATATAAATATCTAACCACTATACTATAACCTGAAACTAATATAATATTGAATGTCAACTATAATTGAAAAAAATTTTAATTTTTAATTAAAAATAAAAAGTCATTGCCATACCCAAAGTCATATAGGTTTTCTCTTGTGTTGTTGTTTTTTTTTTTTTATGAGTTGTATAGTTTTATGCTTTATATTTAGGTCTATGATCCATTTTTACCTAATTTTTGTGAAGGGTGTAAGGTTTGTGTCTAGATTTATTTTTTTTTTTTTGCATGTGGACATCCAGTAATGTCAGCTCCATTTATTGAAAGAAAATATTTGCTCTGCGATATTTGAGCAGGATCCTCAATTGTTTAAGCCTTATTTCCTCAGCTATAAAAACGGGATAATAATAATGTCTATCTAATAGGGCTATTGAGAGAATTGACGCATGGTATGTGCTCAGTAAACAAATGTTAATAACTAAACTGGTTTCAGTTATCATCAGAGTTTCCAGTAAGGCTCAAACAGGCCAGATGGAAAGCTTTCCCCATAAAGAGCATATAGGAGAGAGAGAACACCTGAAGATGGATCAAGCCTGAAGGGTTACAACCTAAGGTATGTTACTGAACTACAGTGGAGAGAAGAGTATTATCATGAGTAAAGCCTGGGTTGTAAGCCAAAAGGAGAACAAAAGAGGTGTAGAGCTGAATGAGTAAGGCAAAAATATGATAAGAACAAGTTGAAGATTAGAAGCCAGGAGAAACAAAGAATTCATTGGGTGCAAAGTGAGTGACTCCTGATGCTGAGAGGAGCTCTAGTCTCAACACATGGGCATGTAGTAAGATTTTGCTGTCATACGCTTGGCTGACTTGGACAGAACAAATGTACCGCCTTCAAGGCACTGTATGGACTCCACCATCACTACTCCCAGAACATCATAATCCTGGTTTAGTGAACCCCAAAGCAAATAAATTCATCTTATCTACTGTGTGCTTAATCCTTCCCAGGATCAACCACATAAAACAGTGGTTCACTAAGTGCAAGGGGAAGACTTTATCTCCAATTTCCATATATTTATCTTTTTCTTTCTGCTTTGGAATGCATGAGGCTTGACCATCATTAAACAGAAATACTATCTCAGATATGCAATCCAAAGACATCATTTTTCTCAACCCATTAGACTGAAAAATATTTAGTCTTGCTAAAGGATATAATGGTAGCCCCCATGGTTTAGCTTCATGCATTAATACTCCCTATGGGTTAATGTGCTATTAATGTGGCAAAAAACCCCCCACAAAACCTTTAAATAGCAGCTTGTGCTTCTTTTTGATTTCTCTCCTGCAAAAGCTGATTTACTGTGTGTTTCTTCCATCTGGCAGGAAGCTAATCTGAATATGAATCAATCCTTGCAAAAATAACTGCAGGAAATTTTAGACATTCATAACTTTCTAAAGTTTTTCTTTTCTTTAACAATAGCATTTTTTGTCATTCTTTCAGTTGAGCAAAGTTTTTCAATTGAAATTAAGTATGACTATTTAAAGAATTGTGCCACTGCATCCTGAATGCCTCCTTTACTGTTATGAATTTACATTGCTCATATTCTAGATATTTGCACATAAATGAGTAATTGCTGTTATCCCAAAAAGTTTTAATCAGGAGAGGAAAACAGATTAATGTGATGTTCACAACTTGATAAGCATAATGATAAAAAATATCATTCTCAAATATTTTATTCTTTTATTGCAGTGCATTTTGTCATAAATCTAGTTTCTTCTAACATTGGTAGTACCAACTAATATTTCTGATGCTATGGGGAAAAATTTCTACCTTATAAAATATGATGCAATTTTTTACAAGTAACCCCTGGCTATTTTCAAAACAGCTTCTTAACCATTCTGACATTGTGGCACTCCATGAAAATTGTAACTCTTACCCCGGGATAAGTAGATGAGTCTACTTAGGTAGGCGGTAACTATTTCAGGGACTCTAGCTGCCCCAAGCTCCATCAGGCCACCCTAATATTGAGGGGATAAATATCCTGTCACACATAACCTATTTTCAGCACATAAACTCAGCACATAAACTCTGTTCCTCAGAACTAGGAACTGGAGAATCAAAATGTACATCATGTAAAAATGAAAAGAAAAAAAAAACATCATCCAGACTAATACATGAGTATCTTAGGCAGAATTTTCAAACAAGAGTTATGTGGCCAAGTCACTCCATTCTAGTCTGACTTATCAAGAATGACTGACTAACCCAGTGTTTTCCAACTTGTGTTCCACAATAGAATGCTAGTTTTCTATGAAATATGAATAAATACTAAAACAATTCCCCCCCAGAGTCAAAAAATTTTGAAATTTCTTAGGTTAAACATATTTCATTATTATAGGACTTCCTGAGCTCTTTCATATGCTAATGTATTTGTGAAACTCCATTAAAGAGAGATCTCATCTGCAACATATGGTTGTGTAGACTATGCACTGTATAACACTAGAGGTTGCTATTCATACAGTAGCCTATTACATGGCACTGATCTAAGCAGTATACAACCTATACTTGGTAGCACTAGGATATAATAGCATGCAGCTTTTTCCTATATCTTTGACCATGAGACATTGTTTGTCTAGAATACCCGTTAATATCTAATAGAATATATTTGGTTCTTTATGGACTCCACTGACCCTTTTTGTTCATTATGCTACATTTCAGGGATACCATGTTCTAAGTAACTCCGTTCCTTCTTGTTCATGCACTATGCATTCCTCTGCATCTGTGAGGAAAGAACATGGTCTTTGATGTAAGATCAATCTGGGTTCAATATCAGCTCTGCCACTTATTTTACCAGCACTGGGCCTTGATATTATCTGTAACATAACATCATGGTTGTATGATGCACATTACAGGGTGATTATGCAGGTTAAATAAGAAAGCATATATCAAGCCTTAATACAGTGCCTGACACATAGTAGTATTTCTTTTCTCCCTCAGTGACTTTTCTCATGTCATTCTCACTACCTAAAATGCCCTTGTATGCTCAATCTGCCCTTCAAGGACTACTTATACAAAGCCATCCCCGATGCAACTGTTCTCCCAACAAACCTCTGCAGCACTTTATTTTTGGTTCTTTCAAAAGTACATTCCAGCACATTTTTCTGATAAAAGAATAATTGTGGCCAATTTCTCATGCCCCCTGCTTGATTGTGAAATCTTAAGAGCAGAAATATTATCTTGTTCATCTTGATCCTCACCAAAACCTGGGCTATTTTAGGCATTCAACGGATGTTTGCAAAATCTAATGGAATCAAAATAGCAAAGTAGTTTACAGGTACCCACAATATATTTTTTAATGAGGAGGTGATAATAGCAGCTCTTATGGAATGACTGGATGCACATTACAGTCTGTGCAAAAACCTGCCTATTGATATTCAGAGACAGTCATAGCAAGCCCTGAAGATATATTCTGCATAGCACAAAGAAGATATTCTGAGGTTTAAATTGCACAAATTAGTTGTAAAATCAGCACCTTCTATAAAATAAAGGCCTTTAAACATAGAGATGGGGTGGATAGTCTAATCATAGATTATAAACTCGAAAGTAAAGCAAATATTTTAGAACAGAGTCCCAGACCCAACGATCAATATATATAACATCCCTGTTCCTTAAGTTCTTGTCAAGTAAAAATCTAAATACTAAGCTAAATCACTTTTAAAATGTCTGTTAAGATGATGCATTTGCTTATATTACAATATATACTGTTTTAAGTATATTTAGACAGCCTGTTTTCACATTAATAAAATATGCATGCTCTATACTCAGTGTTATATTTTATTCTGGTTCTCATGCTAAAGCATTTTCAAATAAGATGTAGATGTGCAAAATAAATTACACATTAGCTTTTCAAGTAAGAATTTTGTTATGAAAATCCAACCAATGCAAACAGCCTTGTGAAGTTAAACTATATTTATTTATACAAATTCAACACCTTAGGAAGAAAATCCAGGAATAAGAACTTTTAAAAATAATGTTTGAATAAAAAGTTTTTTTATATGAATTACTTAGTTAAGATCCACAGTTTCATTCCCTAATAGGTGTTTGTTTCAGTCCTTGACCATTATTTAAAGGGTGATTTATCAGAAAAGCACAAAATTGCTACTGATGAAGGTTCTCATAACTACCATAACAACTGATTAACTTCCATAAAAACATGATACCAAAATGCCCCAGTATAAAGTAGCAATAATAATAATCAGTTATAAAGATTTGAATTGCTTGTCTCCACAATTACAAAGAGTTGGGGCTTTAGAAAGTCTAATAGTTATATCTGCAAACATCTAGAGTGTGTGGACACAACCTATAAAGCAAGCTAACAACTGATTATTAAAGAAGTCTTAGTCTCTTCAGGACAAATATAAAAGATAATATTGTAATTGTCGTTTTGTTTTTATTAGCCAACATTTTATAAGCTCTTACTATTTGCCAGTCACTATGCTAAATATATCATCTCCACATTTAAAAATTAAAAAAAATGCTGACAAGCAAGAGCAAAAAGAGAAAGGAGAAAGTGAACTGAGATTTTAAAAGACAAAATGCAAAAGGAGATCCAGATGAAAGTAATCTGGCTAGCTAGTGAGAGGTACCAGTGATTCTGACTAAGATGAATTTACCATTGTCCTGGGTTGGTCCCTAAGTTTTCAAAGTCCAGAAATTTTGACCCATATATTCTATCATTGAAGGCAGATCTAGGTAGGGAGTCAATTCTAATCAGAGAGCTATCTGGTGAACTTGAAAATCGAGCAAAGGAAAACAGACAGTCTTTAGGGATATTTCATCGAGGCTACAGTAAAGCCCAGAAAAGAGAACAGGTAAAAACATCTACAACACAGGGAACAGTAATGTGCAAAAGCAAAGAGAACTCAAAAAGTACAAGGTGTTTCTGAAAAATCTCATAAATAAAGATCTTGGACTAGTTGCAGCAGGGCAACCTGAAGCAAAGGTGTGATGAAAAAACCGGCCTGCTACACTAGGTAGGACCAAAATACAAAAGACCTAGGACTTAACCTTGATTACAGTGTGAGGCTAGTTACTATTTTTTTAAAAAAGGGACTGACTCATCAAATTCTTTTGGAATCTGTTGGGAGGGAAAAAATAGTGAATGCAAGGAAAAGAGGAGGCTGCTGTAAGTGGCCCAGGTGAAACATTATGAAGAACAAAATTAAGATTCAAAGAGGAAATGTCTTTATAACACTGTTTCTCTGAAATGATGTGTTCTGAATTGCAAATTATTGACTTCATTAAACATTACAATTGGTATTCAATAGTTAGTACTCAGTACATTTGAAAGTTGGCATTAGCCCATATTTAAAAACAAATACTGTAATCAAATTGTTATCATTATATAAAACCAAGTTTAGTGCAAGTCTGAAACAAATGAGAAATTTAAATTTTAAATAATCAAAATGATTTTCATAAAGTTTTATTAAAAAGTATGGGTCAAGGCAGTAAAGATGGCATAGTAGGTAGATGCTGTGCTTGTGTCTTCTCATGACCACATCGAAATTACAACTAAACAGTCACCATTGGGAGTCACCTGAAGTCTAGTTAAATAGAAGTCTTACAACTAAGGACATAAAGAAGAAGCCACCTCAAGACTTGTAGGAGTGGCAGAGTCACAGAACAGACTGGTCAAACACTTGCATGTGGCAGTTGAAAATCTGGAGGGCTATCCCCCTGAGGAGTGAGGGGTCCCAGCCCCACCCCAGACACCCCAGCCCAGGGCTCCAGTGCCAGAGAGAGAAGTTCCCACAACTTCTGGCTGTGAAAACCAGCAGAGATTCTGGCTGAGTGAGAGCGGGGTGGCTGGAATTTTGCCCACACATAGACTTACTCTGAGCTCCAGTACTGGGGCAGCAGCTCGAGAAGCACCAGGGACATCCAGGGAGGAAGTGGATTGTCTGGCTTCAGGATGAGGGCTGGAAGGCTTTTCCCAGACAGAAGTGCTGGCATTAGATATTGTTTCTTTGTTGAGCACTATCCCCATCAGTGTGCAGACACAGGTGGGTGCCATATCTGAGTCTCCAGTAAACTGGCTAATACCATTTACCCTGCCCTAGTGATTCCTTGAGACCCTACCTCACCCCACCCAACTTGTGGTCCCATACAAGCCACTTCCAGATGATTTTGCATACAAATGGCTTCTCTTGACTCAGGCTGAGGACTTTCCTAAAATCTCTCAAAAGTTCACAAACACCAAACAAGCAGCATCTGGCATTGACATGCCGAGAACCTCTTGATGAGCAGCCCCAAAACCTGCAGTAGTGGCAGCTGGCCTTAGTTCAAAGTTTAGCTTCTTCCAGACACCTCTAAGCCCAGCATAAATAGCAACCATCTGCAGATCACTTTGGAGCTCATTCCAAGTGGTCCTGGTCAGGGCACAGGCAGTGGCTGAACTTGGCCTGCAATAGACACTTCCCAAGAGGCCCCAGAACCAATATCCCTGGCGGCCAGCTTCAGACCACACTAGAGCACCACCCAATCAACTGCACAAAAAGACACACTCAAAGGCAGACTGGGCAGGCACCAGAGCCCTGCAAAAGCAAAGCCTGCTCCACAGGGTCAGGACCTGAACAACAGCTCCTGTAATGTAGTCATAGCCAGTCCTCACACCCAACTGGCCTGAGGGTTTATCCCTCTCACTGATGTGCAAACAACAACTAAGTCTCAACTATAACAGGAGGAACACAAACAACCCACACAAGGGACACATCTGGAGCACATGGCTCAGGTGACCAAGGACACTGTGCCACTCGGCCCCACAGAACACATACAGCACAAGGCCACTCTACTAAGACTGGGAGACTTAGTAGCCATACCTAATACATGGAAACAAACACAGGGAGACAGCCAAAATGGGGAGACAATGAAACATGTCCCACATGAAAGAACAGAACAATGCTCCAGAAAAAGAACTTAAAAAAATGTTGACAACCAACCTACCAGATGAAGAGTTCAAAACACTGGTTATAAGGATGTTCAATGATCTCAGTGAGAACTTCAACAAAGAGATAAGAAATATAAAATTGGAGATAAAAAAACATTAAAAATAACCAGCCAGAAATGAAGAATACAATAACTGAAATGAAGAATACACTAGAGGGAATCAACAGTAGATTAGATGAAGGAGAGGATTGAATCAGAGATTTCGAAAGTAAAGTAGCAAAAAACATCCAATCAGAACAGCCAAAAAAACAAAAAAGAATAAAAAAATGAAGTTTAAGGAGTCAATGAGACAACATCAATCGTATCAATGATAACATCATAAGGGTATCAGAAGGAAAAGAGGGCAAGGAATTAAAAACCTATTTTAAAAAATAATGTTGTAAAACTTCCTGACCTGACAAAGGAAATAGACATACAAGCCCAGGAAGTGCAGAGAGCACCAAACAAAATGAACCCAAAAAAAAACCCACACCAAGATATATCATAATTGAAATGCCAAAGGTTAAAGACAAAGAGAGAATCTTAAAAACACCCACAGAAAAGCCATTGTTATCTACAAGGGAGCTCTCATAAGATTTCTCAAATGAAACTTTGCAGACGAGAACAGATTGGCATGAAAAATTCAATGTGATGAAAAGCAAGAGCCTACAACCAAGACTACTCTACTCAGCAAAACTATTATTTAGAATCGAAGGACTGAAAAAGAGCTTCCCAGACAAGAAAAAGCTAGAGTACATCACCACCAAACCAATATTATAGAAATGATAAAGGGGCTTCTTTAAAAAGAAAAAAAAGATAAAAAATATAAATAATAAAATGGCAATAACTATATATCTATCAACAATTACTTTAAATGTAAATGGGTTAAATACTCCATCAAAAGACATATGGTGAGAAACATGGCAGAGTGAGATGTCCCCGGATCTCTCCCCTTGAAACAACAATAAGCTGAACATCTAAAACTCAACAAAAAACACCAAAACTGAACACCAGCACATCTGAGCATGGGATCTGTACATAAGAACCACCACAGGTCAGAACCCCGGTGTCGGGTGGTGGACTGGGAGAAATGAAAAAGCTGCTTCTCACAGCAGCCGGAGCTCCTTGCAGGAAGAGGGGGAGGGGAGAAGCAGTGGCGAGTTGGGGCAGCAATTTCCCTGAACAGCCCTGCGTGGGAAAGCTGTGAGCTCCCCGTGGCCGGCTGGTGGAAGGGCCCAGTCATCAGGGCACAGAGCAGAGAAGTGACCAGCAGAGAAACAACAGTTGATTTTTACCGGCCCTGGTTTTAAAATGAAGGCTGAGCAGCAGCCCCCATCCCACAACCCAGACAGCCCCTACCCGCATACCCTCTCAGACCAATAACAGTGGAGCTGCAAGAAAATCTGGGCAAACGCTACCAAAACTGTTGCTAACACTGACAGGGACTGAAACTGAGGGCAGCAAGTGTGATTACATATCTATTAGAAAATAAAAAGGCATTTTTAAAGCTTTACATAAAGCAGGGATCCAAGAGGCTTAGACACCACCTACTAGAAACCAAAAGAAAAGTGCCTTCTTTTCAGCAGACTAAAGAGAGACCTTTATATAATAAATCTCCTTTCTGGAAAAACAACAGAATACACTTCCATTAATGCCCAGGCACAGAAATAGTCTATTAAACACCATGAACAACCAAAGTGATGAGGCATCTCAGAGAG
>NW_006443567.1:1512904-1514888 GCF_000325575.1 Pteropus alecto
TAGAGAGCGACTGCAAAAAGAAAGCAGGAAGAACCACAAATACATGGAGATTAAACAACATGCTACAGAAAAATAGCTAGGTCAGGGAAGAAATAAAAAGAGATCAAGAGATACATAGAAACGAATGATAACAATAGGACAACATATCAAAACTTTTGGGAAATGACAAAAGCGGTCATAAGAGGAAAGTTTATATCATCACAGGCATATCTCCAAAAACAAGAACGAGTCTAAGTACACAATCTAATGCTTCATCTTAAAAAACTAGAAAAGGAAGAACAAATGAGACTTAAAGTCAGCAGAAGGAAAGAAATAATCAAAATTAGAGCAGAAATAAATGAAATTGAAAACAAAATATATATATAACAAATGCAACAAAGAGCTGGTTCTTTGAGAAAGTTAATAAAATTGACAAACCCCTGGCTAGACTCAATAAAAAAAAAAAAAGAGAAATAGAACACAAAAAAATAAAATCATGGATGAAAGAAGGGAAATTACGACTGACATTGCAGAAATACAAAAGATCATACAAGAATACCATGAAAAGGTATATAACACCAAATTCAATAACCCAGAAGAAATGGACTAGTACTTAGAAAAATACAACCTTACTAGGCTGAATCAAGAACTGGAAAATCTAAATAGACCGATCAGCAGTATAGAAATTGAAACAATCATCAAAAACCTACCAAAAAGTAAAACTCCAGGACCAGATGGCTTCATCAGTGAGTGCTACCAAACATGCAAAGATTTAATATGTATTCTCCTCGAAGTCTTCCAAAAAAATTGAAGAGGAGGCAATGCTTCCCAACTCATTTTATGAGGATCATATTACTCTGATACCAAAACTGGATAAAGATAACACAAAAAATGAAAACTACAGACCAATATCTCTCATGAACACAGACGCAAAAATCCTAAATAAGAAATACAGCAACATATTAAAAAAATTATACACCACGATCAAGTGGGCTTCATCCCAGGGGCACAGGGATGGTTCAGCATACACAAATTAATTAATGTGATACACCACATAAACAAATTAAAAAATAAGAATTATATGATCATATCAATACATGCAGAAGAAGCCTTCAACAAGATACAGAATCCTTTTATGATCAAAACACTAAACAAAATTGGTATAGAGGAAACTATTTCAACATAATAAAAGCCACATATGACGAACCCTCAGCCAACATTATATTTAGTGGTGAAAAACTAAAAATCTTCTCTCTAAGATCAGGAACAAGGCAAGGCTGTTCACTATCGCCACTGTTATTCAATATAATATTGGAGGTCCTAGTGAGCGCAATCAGGCAAGAGAAAGATATAAAAGGCATCCAAATAGGAAACGAAGAAGTCAAACTGTCACTATTTGCAGATGACATGATTTTCTATCTAGAAAACCCTAAAGACTCCATAAGAACACTACTCGAAACACTAAGCAAATAAAGTCAAGTCTCTGGATAAAAATTCAACGTTCAAAAATCTATAGAATTCCTGTAGTCTAATAATGAAGTGTCAGAAAAAGAAGTGGAAAAAATAATTCCTTTTGCAATTGCAACAAAAAGATAAAATACCTAGAAATAAATTTAAAGGAATATGTGAAGGACCTATATAATGAAAACCATAACACCCTATTAAAAGAAACTGAAGAAGATACAAAGACATGGAAAGATATTCCGTGTTCCTGGATTAGAAGGATCAACATAGTTAAAATGACCATATTACCTAAAACATTATACAGATTTCATGCAATCCCCATCAAAATCCTATCGGCATTTTTTAAAGAAATAGAACGAAAAAAATAATCCGATTTGTATGGAAGCACACAAGACTCCAAATTGCCAAAGCCATCCTGAGAAAAAAGAATGAGGCTGAAGGCATCTCTCTACTTAACTTCAAATTATACTACAAAGTGACAGTAATCAAAACGGCATGGTACTGGCAGCAAAACAGACACATGGACCAGTGGAACAGAATC
>NW_006443567.1:1516118-1522296 GCF_000325575.1 Pteropus alecto
CAATCAAAAAATGGGCAGAGGATCTGAACAGACACTTCTCCCTAGAGGACATACAAATGGCCAACATATATATATATATAAAAGCTCAACATCGCTAGCTGTTAGGGAAATGCAAATCAAAACCACAATGAGATACCATCGCACGCCTGTTAGAATAGCCATTATAGTATAGCTATAATCAATAGGACAAGTAATAACAAATGTTGGAGAGGATGCAGAGAAAAAGGAACCCTCATACACTGCTGATGGGACTGCAAATTGGTACAGTCACTATGGAGGTTCCTCAAAAAACTAGGAATTGACCTACCATATGATCCAGCAACCCCTCTACTGGGTATTTACCTCATAGACTTGAAAACCCACATCTGAAAAGGTATTTTCACACCAATGTTCATCACAGCATTATTCACAGTGGCCAGGACATGGAAGCAACTGAAGTGTCCTACAACAGATGATTGGCTAAAGAATATGTGGTACATATACACAATGGAATATTACTCAGCCATAGGAAGAGATGAAATACTGTCTTTTGCAAGAACATGGATGAACTTTGAGATAATCACATGATATCACTTATATGTGGGATATAAACCTAAAAGCAACAAATGAGCAGGACAAACAAACAGAGACTCATGGACGTGGACTAGAGACTAGTGGTTACCAGAAGACTAGAGACTATTGGTTACTAGTGAGATTGGGGAGGAATGGGGAGGTAAATGGGGTAACAGGGGTCAAATATAGGGGAATAGGGGGAGGGCAAAGTGGCTAAAGGGGATCAAATATATCGTAGCTGAAGGAAACTGGACTTTGGATAAAAATTCAACGAAATAGAATATATAGATGTCAAATTACAATGTACACCTGAAAATTATATAATTGTATTAACCAATGTTTCCTCAATAAACTTAATTTTAAAAAAAGTGAAACACACACACACAGAAAGACATATGGTGGCTGAATGGAAGGAAAACAAGACCCTAACATATGCTGCCTATAAGAGACTCACTTCAGATTGAAAGACACAGACTGAAAGTAAAAGAATAAAAGAAAAATATTTTATGAAAACATAAATTAAAAAAAAAAGCTGGGGTAGCAATACATATACTAGATGAAATAGACTTTAAAACAAAGGCTATTATCAAGGGACAAAGAAGGACCCAGTAATCTCATCTGTGTGTATATTTATCAGAAGAAACCCAACATACAGCTTTGAAGGGTCATGTGCATCTATATATTCACTGCAGCATTATTTACAGTAGCCAGGATATGGAAGCAACCTAAGTGTCCATTAATAGATGAATGGGTAAAGAGGTGGTACATACATAAAATGGAAATATTACTCAGCCCTAAAAGGGAATGAAATCTTGCCATCTGCAACAACATGGATAGACCTAGAGTGTATTGTGCTGAGTGGAAATAGGACAAAGAAAGACAAATGCTATACGATTTCACTTACATGTGGAACCTAAAGAAAAAAAAAATGAACAAAATAAAAACAGAAACAAACTCACAGATACAGACAAAATTTTGATAGTTGCCAGATGGGAGGGGGAGTTGGTAGAATGTGTGAGAAAAGGGACAGGATTAAGAGGTACAATTGGTAGTTACAAAAATAGTCAAGGGGATGTAGAATATAATATAAGGAATAAAGTCAATAATATTTTAATAACTATGTATGGTGCCAGATGGGTACTAGATTTATCAGGGTGATCACATTGTAAGTTATGTAAATGTCTAATCACTGTGTTGTGCCACCTGAAACAGGTATATATTGCATGTCAAATATATATTGTATGTCAAAAAGAAAAAAATGTATGGGTCACATCATCCAAAATTAAAAATAAATGTTGCATTCTTTAAAAATTTACTTTATTACTCCACAAAGCATTTTCCCCCTTTTCATTTTCTATTTCCATGGAGACTATTAGCTAATTCATTTCACTTATCTGTGCCTTTTAACATATTCAATTTTTAGTTTTATTGAGATCACTGGTTAATTTCCAGAAATTAATAAAACAAAGACAGATTAAACTTCCCAATTTTTACTTAATTAATTGCAAAATAAAAATTTTTGGTTACTTGTGATATTAATCAAAACTTTAAAACCATTATCATCAAATATATTCCAACACAAAAACAATCCCACTAAGTAAATCCCACATAGTGCATGTTGTATATGATTGATTGTACAAGAATGACTATTAGAAGTATTAAAATTAAAAAATTAAGAAAAGTAAGTTTCTGGTGTATGTATCTGTCAATGCTTGTTCTATATGTTTGTCTTAAAAGGAGACTAATACAATTAAAACAAATGAGAAGTAATAACAGATTTAGGCAATGTCTACACGTACACATCAGTTTGCAAGGAAGAATATGATCCAGCCAAATTCCACTGATTGTGTTCAATTGCTTTCCCCTAGCCTGATCCATAAGCAGAAATAAAACTTTTGTTTCTCAGTTTTTTTTTTTAAGTTGTAGAATAAGGATAATGCTCCCTGTGTTAGCACACAAATCCCTTCATTCCCACTCAAATACAGGATGTTGTAAGCAAGCATGCACATACACACGCACACAGAGATTTGACCTTGTCTCGGAAAAAAAAAAATTATATAAGAATGTTCATAGTACCTTTATTCACAGCAGCCAAAAACTGGAAATAGCCCAAGTGTTCATTAATAAGAGCATGAATAAACTATGATATATCCATGTAATGGAACTCCATTCAACATTTAAAAGGGGTTAACTAAGAAATTGACCAAAAACATGGATAAATCTCAAAAATAGTATGCTGAGGGAAAAGAAGCTCAACACAGAAGAGTATAAACTCCACAATTTCATTTCTATGGAGTTCTATAAAAGGCAAAACTAATTTGTGCTAAAAAAAATAAAAAAGAAAAAGAAATCAGAACATTGGTGCCTAGATCAAGAGGAGAAGATTAACTGGGAAATGAGCATGAGGGAACTTTCTGAGGACAAGTGAAGTATTTCATATCTTAGTAGAGGTTTAGGACAACATAGATATATGGATTTTTTAAAATCAGTGAAATTGTGCATTTAATTTTACATAAAATTGAAAAAAAACCTTAAATATCAAACTCAAGTTAATGCTATGCATGCTGAACTATTTAGGGGGAAGTATACTAATATCTGCAACTTATTTTGGAGTACATCAAAATATAATGATTTGATGAAAGAAAAAAAGGATGCGCCAGTATGTAGATATGTGATAAAAACAAGTATAAGAAAATGTTAATGGCAGAATCTGGGAGGTGAATGTGCCAGTAATTTATTGCCTCATAGCTCTACCCGAACCCTACTTGGCCCCATTTTGTGATTCCAGAGCTGGATTCCACAATTTATTTTCTCCTTTGTCAAATGGTTTCTGATCTTGCCCTGCCAAGAGTAGGTGAGAGAGAGTGACTGCAAGCCTGGAGGTGGGAAAAAAATACTTCCTTTTTATTTTTCTTATTTTCAGTTTGTCTCTGAAGCAGTGAACATTTTGGATGCAGCTGATACCTATAATGTTCACCATGTGACAGGTTGTTCTTGGTGGCCTCTAGCAACTTTCTTCTTCAGTATAGTGACAGGCTGCTCATATGATTCTGGGGTGTCCTCTTCTTCAGTTACAGCAGTAGAAGTAATGCATCTCTTCACAGTTACAATTCTTCAGATATCTGAATCTCTGCCTTGTAGGGAGAGAGTCTCTTAGAACTTAAAGACAGGTCAAATGGTCAATTTTCCTTCAGTCCTAGAGTGGCAGCTTCTTTCTGCATTCTTTCTACTTCATTGCACATTGGAATTTTCTTTTATCCATGTTAGTAGAGACAGCTTTTACTTTGTATGGCTTTGATTTAACACAATTTAGTTATATGACACCAGTTCCCCAACAATACAGTTTGAATTTTAGTTACAAGGGTAAAACAATTGTGAATATTTTCATAAAGTACAAACTGTCAGTTGCTGTTAAGTTCACAAATCACTATATAAATGACAAATGCATGTTATCATCACTGACAAATCATGTCGCTTCTTTCTAAGTCTGTCAGTGGTCTCCACACATATGATATTCAGTTCATGCACAGACAGCAAAGCATGTAGTTGTGTTGAATCCTTGTCTCCCAGTGATAAACCCATGTGATGCTTTATAAAAGTATTGGTTAACAGAGATGAATGTGCAGCAAAGAAACAAAATGTGATAATGCTAGAAGTGAAATTAAAATCAAGCATAAATGAAGTTATAGAAGAAAAAGCTAACCCTGGGAATGTTGACACTGCTGCCATTTGAGAGATTCTAGAAATGCAGCCAGAGGAACTTAGTAAGGGTGAAATTATTGACATAAATGTAGAAAGTTGTTGCGACGAAAAGATGAATATATTCCAGAAGTTAAGCCAGCAAAAATGTACATATTAAAGGAAATCTTAAAGGTATCTGAAAACATGGAAAGTACAAAGGATACAGTGTTGGAAGCTAATCCAGACTTAAAAAAGAGTATGACAATTCACCAAGGCTCATTCCATATCATAAGTTGTATGCCAAGAAGAAGACAAGCACTATTCAAACTACTCTTGATAAGTTTTTACAATGAAATAAAAACACTTCTAATGTTTTAAATAGCAGTGTACTAAATAAACATTAGTTTTGCTATTTTTTCATTCCCGTCTGCATGTAAAACACAGTAAGAGAATATTAAAATATTTTGACAAAAAATTAAATGGAATCATAATTCCCCCATCGATTACTAAGATCATTTTGCAAAGTTTCAGCATACAGTCATTTTTATGATTCTGCAATAATGTGAGAAGTAATGACAGCCTATACTTAATGAGCTTGTACTTGGTTAACAAATCTTTATATTAAGTTTCCCTGTTCAAAATTCTGATGTGTTTTCTGACTCGATTGGTCATTGACTGATCAAGTGAGTATAAGAGAGTTCATTTGTAAAATTCTTTCATCTTTGCTCTATGAAATTACAAAAAAATAAATGGTGGGGAAAAACATCAGACAAACAATTATTGTGTTCTACTTCAGGATAAGTTAGAAGAATGAAGAAAAATTATCTTAGGCAATGAAAAATAACAACAATATTTTTAAACAATAAAAATAGAAAGGGTGGTGACTTTATCAGCAGTGAATTAACATAAGGATATACCCTCATGCCAAACACTTCCAAAAGCAATGGTAAAATAAGATCTTTATATTCCAGCATGATGTAGCAAGGAATTTAACCTGATCACAACTTTTAGAAGTAGTACTAAGGGGGAAAATATGAATAAAAGTTTGAAAATTCTTTCTAATGCTCATCATCTGGTCAGAATCTGACTGATGGGATGGAGAGAAAGCTCAATAAAAAACCGAGACTGGGGAGGAGAAAAAAATGGCATAGAGGATAGAGGCTCTGTTCATCCTTCTGGCAACCAAATCAAAGTTGTGACACAAACAAAAAGCAGCAGCAGGGAAAAATCACCTGGGATCTAGATAAACAAGCCATACAACTACGGAGAAATCCAAGAAAGCACCCTGCAACAGCAGAAGGTAGGACGTGGTAAGGATGCAGGGCTGCCTGGTCCCAAGAGGCTGAGTGAGACAGAGGCTGTGGCAGCGGTAGAAGCCTCTTAAAGGGGCTGCGTCAGCTAGCAGATTTTTGCAGTGACAGATCTGCTTGCTCTGAGCACCAGTGCCAATTCGGCCGCATGCAAGGGGCACCAGGGACTTACAGAGAGACATTGTCGGAGTGATGGCCGAGGCGAGACTCATCTGTACAGAAGTGCCAGCAGTATCCATTGTTCCCTGTCGAGCCTTCCCCACTCCCAGTGCGTGGACACAGCACCGCCATTGCCATGAGATCATCAAACTGGCTAACAGAGGTCGCTCCGCCCAGAGGATTCCTTGAAACCTCATCTCTCCCAACTCATGGCCCCACCCAAGCCGCATCCAGGTGTATTCTCGGCGAATCAGATGCGCCTTGCTGAGCAGCGCCCAGACTCACATGGGAGGCAGCTGGCCTCGGTATCTGGTGTGGCCTTTTGAGGCAACTATAAGCACAGCATCTGTAGATTGCTTGCTGAATCTTAACAGGTGGCCCTGGAGGGGCAGAGGCTTGGGCTAAATTTGGCCTGCAGCTGAATCCCTCTCAGGACTGTGCCACTGGACACCTACTTCACACATCTACACTAATAA
>NW_006443567.1:1523421-1542181 GCF_000325575.1 Pteropus alecto
TAGTATACTTTCCCAGAATTAGCATCGTTCCTTAAGTTTTATAATAACTATTACAGTTCACAATAAAAAGCTTTTTTTTATTTTATATTTTTTTACCTTCAGTCATAATGCCCTATGTACTAGCCTTCTATACCACTCCCAGCCTTAATGAATAGCATACATATAATATGTCTATATGCTACATAATTTGACATAATGAGGTCTATCATTTTAAAAAACTAATGTTAGTTTTGACTGAAACATAGGACAAAGTACTAATTGAACTTTTGATTTCACTTTTTAAATTATCTCTTACAATTTTAAATTGATGGAATGAATCTAATATTTTCGCATATGGCAGTAATGTTAAAAATAAAAATAAATAAAAATAAAAATAAAAATGAAAAGATTATTAAAAAAAAAAAACAAGACTGAACTCTTCAGAGTAGAAGCCATTACTTACTGCCTTCAGGAATTCTTCAGTCATCTAGACAAGGGGGGAAAGGGTACTTACAAAAGAAAAATAAATATATTAGGCTGGCTTCAGACTTCTGTATAGCAACATTCAACATAAAGGGATCTTGGGAATAGAGAGTCCTTAAAAAACGACTTGATAATGAAATCTAGCCAGACAAAAGATGAATGGAGAACTCATGGTAAAAGGATGCAAAACACTTAATGCAAGAAGATAATAGAGCCATTTCTGCAATCCTGAGGCTGGGGGTGGGGAAAGTACGGCATATAATTTTATAACCACTCAAGTTGTCCTTGGTGTATAAAGGCAAAAGGCTTCTTCAAGCATGTACACATTCAAGGGCCATGATGAGTCTTATCTAAAAAAAAATTACTTGATGAAGCAACCAGTCAACTAAGAGATTAATCCAAATATAGAATTTAGGGATGAAGAAGTCATGGCCAAAAAACTAATGGTAAGCACTGAATATTTTTCAACAGAGAATTAAAACTAAACAGTTATGGGAATTAGGATTTTTGAAGTCAATTTAAATGCTAATAAACTTGAAAAAATAAAAATAAGTAACAAGTACTGTCTAAAAATCTCCCATAGAGCGTAGAACACATTTAAAAATACTTGAATTTTTTTTTTGCTTAACCTCAACAATGTTTTCCATATTACTTTGATTTTTTTTCTTCTACTAAATTCAAGTTTACTTCAATGCACTCCTTTTAAATTTAAAATAAATATCTTATAATGCCATTTTTATAAAACTAGTTTATGTATCTATCCAGTCATCTAGCCATTTCTATATTTGCATAGAGAGATATATGGAATGATATACAGAATGATAGTATTCTGTAATAAGTGTTGATGTGATGTCCCCTTTGTTGTACTTCTGTATTGCTTGATTTTTTAAAAAAATAAAGAAACATTTACTGGAAAAGTAAAGTCATGTGATAAAAAGGGACAGGATTGCTAAACCAATAAAATATCAATAAAATTGAAGAGGAATGTTTAAACCCCATTAAAGCATCAATTTACAAACAATTCAGGTGTCAATTATAAATCATTCTCATCAGTTCAAAGAAAATATACAGCCAAGGCAATAGTTTGTTGGCCTATGTAGCTACCATGTGTATGAAAAAGCAAAGAAACTCCATTTCTTTAAAAGTATCTTATAAATTAGAGTTTTAACAAATGTAAAACTTCTCTCAACAATAGACTATGGTTACCAGAGGGTATGGGGGAGGAGGGATGGGGGAGGTAGATGGAGTAAAAGGGGTCAAATATGTGGTGACATTAAAGAATTAAAAACAAAAAAAAATTAAAAACAAAAAAAATTAAAAATAAATTTAAAAAAAAAACTTCCTTCATCCAAATTGGTGAAAACTTGCTTTATTGTTGTAATATTTATTAGGTAATTAAAATATGTCATTAATCAACATTTGAAACCTATAATTGTCATCAATGCCTAGTCAAAATAACAAATGTATTCTTCAGCCTCAAAATATCTTATGTTAATTTGTAATAGTATTTTGCATTCTATCATGTAAATATGTTAGCTTACTTATCTGTCTCTTTAAATCATTAAAGACATGTGGATTTTAGTATTGATGTCCTACAATTCCACCAACAACACAGAGATTTTTGTCTATATGTTTTTATTCATTCATTTGCTAAATAATTTCAGTGGAGTCATCTAAATGTGGGAAAATCAGAAAACTTCATTTCAGGGCATAATTATGCCCAATTTCATTAAATTACTTTTGGCGAATGGTGCTGTCTTTTAATAATAGTTTTCAAACATCTAATAAGTAATTGCTTGTAATTGTGCAATTGTCTGATAGTGAAATGAAAGAACAGACACTGCAGTGCTGGTGAACCCCTCCATTTATGTTGTACTGTAAAGCTTTCTGGCCACACAATTCCTTTTGACTGTCATGCTGTGGAAATTGCAGGGCTTTGCTGCAACACAGGCTTTTAATTTATGAAGAAGAGCCAAGAGGAAGAAAAAAGAATGAAATTACACAAATGAGTCCTGGCAGCCAAATTCTGTTTCTCCTCTTACCTGACAGGACAGTGCCTGGCCACCACTGAAGGGGCCACCACCTTCTTTAGAACTTTAATTACTTAGCAGCATTAATTTCAATCCTCTAAACTAGTACACTGTAAGGGGACTCACCACTAAAGGTGATTGCTAGGCTCAAAGGCCACTATTCCTTCCTAATCCTTCTCAGAGAAAGAAAATGAAAGAAACCATCTGACAAGCTGCTATTTCAAGCTATACACTGGATCATTCGTTTGTTCCTTCAGTGATCAAATATTTATTGAGCACCTCTACTTACCAGACACTGGTCTAGCCACTAAGATAAGATAGACAAGGGTCATACTTTCAAAAAGCTTATATTATAGTATGGGTAGATAAACAATGAACTACATAATATGTAGAATGTGCTTAGTGTTATGAAAAATAAGGCTGGATAAGGGGGGTAGAAATGAAGTATTGTGGAGACAGAGGTGTTCAGAGATATACCAGTATGAAATAGACACTAAAAGTAATTAATTGCAACCTATTTAAAAAATACTTCCTAATATACACTGGAAATTGTGCTCTTTGTTAGACAATGGGAGCGTACAATAGTATTCCTTCCATTTTCTCCCCATTGAAAATAATTTCTCTCCTCAGAACTGGCATAGTCATTGACTTAAAACCTTGCCCTGATAATTTGTAGAACAGTTATTTCTGTACAGCTAACCTTCCCTACTAAATAATAATCTCTTTGACATCAAATACTATGCTTTATTTATCTTTGCATCTGTTATGGGTTGAATTGTGTCCCTCCAAAAGATACATTGAAGTCATAACCCTCACTACCTCAGAATGTGACCTTATTTGGAAATAGTCTTTAGCAAGGTAATCAAATGAGATCATTAGTATGAGCCCTAAACCAATATGACTTGTGTCCTTACACAAAAGAGAAATTTGGACACAGAAATAGATATGCACAAAGGGCAACCATGTGAAGACACGTAGGGAGAAGAACATGTGAAGACAAAGGATTGGAGTGATGCATCTACAAGCCAAGGAATACCAAGGATTGTCAACAAATCATCAGATATTAGAAAGAATTAAACTAGTATCCTCCCCTAACACCTTCAGAAGGAGCATCCTCCTGTTAACACATTGATTTTAGACTTTTAGCCTCCAGAACTGAGAGAATAAATTTCTGTTGTTCCAAGCCACTTAGTTTGTAGTATTGTATCTTGTTACAACAGACCTTGAAAACTAAAATAATATCACTCTAAGGGCTTAGGAATGAACAGTGTATATTAGGTGAATAAAGTACTTTATAAATAAGAAATAATGTACACTTACAAATGAAGAAAGTCAGGCATAAATATAATTGAACTCTGTGTGTGACACAGAATGTGGATTTCATTGATCTTCAAAGCTTAGATATTTCTATAACAGAGTAGTAAGGTTTTGTGATAGTGTCCCTTTTCCTTAATAAACACCATTTCTTTAGCTTTCTATATTTTAGTCCAGCAAAGGGTATGTGTGTAAGATCTCTAACCTGCTGGAAGACAAGACATGGAAATCAAAAAGCAGAGCTGATTACTTGGAGATAACCTCACACACAAAGGTAACCAAGCCTCAGAAGCTTGCTGAAAGTGCAATATTAGAAAATGATTTTGCAGGATAGAAAGCACAGGTGCAAAGCCCATGCAACCTTCACAATGTAGATTATGGGTAGTTCTGCCTTGAACATTTACCCGGAAACAAACGGCTTAGGGAAAATCCTATTCTCAATCTGATCATGTCCTCAAAAACAAAAGCAAACAATTCATCCAACCCTTAGTACCACTTAGATCCTGCTTAGCATCTAGAATAGCAAGCCAACACAAGCCCAAATGACATCAGAGACTCAGTGTACTGTAATACTGAAAATCATGAGATTTGGGGTTTCCCTCCGCTTTATTGAGATATAACTGACAAATAAAAATTGTACATATTTAAAGTATACAACATAATTCTTTAATAAACATGTACATGGTAAAATTTTACCACGACCATGCTAATTAACATATTACATATCACCTAGTTACTTGTTTTTGAGAACAATTATTTATTCTCTTAGCAAATTAAAGTATAAAAGACAGTATTGCTTAGTACACTCACCATACTGTACATTCCAGATTTCTCCTTCCTGCGTATTTGAAACTTTGTACCTTGACCAATATTTCCCCATATTCCCTACCCACCATTTCCCAGGTAACCACCATTCTATGCTTCTTAGAGTCTAACGGTTTTAGATTCCACATTTAAGTGAGATCAAATAATATCTGTCTTTCTGTATCTGGCTTATTTCACTTAGCATAATGTTGTCCAGGTTCATCCATGTTGTCACAAATGGAGGAATATTTTTTTTCATTTTTATAAATAAATACTATTCTATTATATATCTATACTACATTTTCATTTTCCATTTATCCGTTGATGGACATTTAGGCTGTTTCTATATCTTGAATATTGCGAATAATGCTGTAAAGAACATGGAACGCAAATATCTCTTCAAGATGGGAATTTTGTTTCCTTTAGATATACACTCGGCAGTGGGACTAGGGATCATGTGGTCATTACATTTTTTAAATTATTTTTTGAGGAACCTCCATATTGCTTTCCATGTCTGTACCAATTTACATTCCTGCCAACAGTGTACAGGGGCTCTGCTTACATCCACATCCTTGACACACTTATCTTCTGTCTTTTTGATAATAGCCATTCTAATGAGTGTGCTGTGATATTTCATTGTGGTTTTAATTTGCATTTTCCTGATGATTAAGGATGCTTAGCTCCTTTTCACATATCTGTTAACTATTTGTACCTATCTGTGGACAAATGTCTATCAGGTCCTTTGCCCATTTTTTAATTGAGATTTTTGGATTTGTTTGGGGGGCGTTGTTGTTGTTGTTGTTGTTGTTGTTGTTGTGTTGTATGAGTTCTTTATAAATTGTAGTTATTAACCCCTTACCATATATGTGGTTTGGAAATATTTTCTGATTACATAGAATGTCTCTTCATTTTTTTTTTCCTCTGCTGTGCAGAAAGCTTTCTAGTTCGATGCAATTCTATTTTTCTATTTGTTGCCTGTGCTTTTGGAGTCATATCCAAAAAATCAATCCCTAGATCAGTGTCAAAAAGCTTTTTCTGTATGTTTTCTTCTAGTACTTTTACAGCTTTAGGTCTTACATTTATTATCTTTAATCCATTTTGACTTTATTTTTGTGTATGGTGTGAGATGAATGTCCAATTTCATCCTTCTGCATGTGTAACATAGGGAGGAGGCAAGAGAACTAAAATGTTAAATCAAGCTACATTCAGAGACTGCAATATGCTGATCAGCCCTGCAGCCAGAGCACAAGGACACTTGCAGAACAAAGGAAGATTTCTGCTGGGATTGCTAACAACTTGTTTCCCCACACCCTAAAGAGAAAACAAGAAAAACAGTCTTTAAGTGGTGCCCTATACAAAACAAAATCATTCATTCCCTATGGGTAAAACCATAGGCAACCTATGAATTAAAGGCTGGGAAATGCCAGCAGGCCTTTCACACTACACACTCTTATCCTGCCTCACTGTATGTCCGTATCAAAGGAAAATTGGTAAACAAAATTATTTAAACTGTAACTCATGGGAACTAAAGAATGATATATAAACTCAATTGCCCAAACACTCAGGGTCCCTCTCAGTGCCTTTACTGTCTCTCTCACTGTCCTGTCTCTCTCTATTGTCTCTGTGTCCCTCTGAGTCTCTCTTAGGCTCTCTCATTCTCTGCCTCCAAGCAGAGACGACACTGTCTATGGAGTGTTATCTCTTCTCTAATAAACTTTCCTTTGGCTCAAACATTGGTGTGTGAATTCTCTTATACTCTCCTCCAAGAACCTCTTCTCTCTCACTGCAGGGTTTGAGTCTCCCCACACTTGGGGGAATTTGCCCTCTCCTGCACCAAACTATTTATTGAAGAGACATCCTTTCCCCAGTGTGCGTTCTTGGCACCTTTGTTAAAGATCAGTCGATTAAAAAAAAAAAGTGTGTATTTCTGGGTTCTCTTGCATTAAATTTGATCTATTTGACTGTTTTTATGACAGCACCATACTGTTTAGGTTACTGTAATATATTTTAAAATCAAGCAGCGTGATGCCTCCAGCTTTGTCATTCTTGCTCAAGATTGCTTTGGCTATTCAGGGCCTTTTGTGATTTCATATGAATTTTAGAATTGTTTTATCTATTTCTATGAAACATGCCATTGGAATTTTGATAAGGATTGCATTGAATCTGTGGACAGCTTTGGGTAGCATGAACATTTAAAAATATTAATTCTCCCAATCCGTGTACATGGGATATCTTTCCATTTATTTCTATCTTCTTCAATTTCTTTCATTAATGTGTTATAATTATTAGTATATACACCTTTCCCCTCCTTGGTTGAATTTATTCCTAATATCCTAATATTATTATTGTTTTGATGCTATGGCAATAGGATTTGCTTTTATGGATACTTCATTGATAGTGTATAGAAATGAAACTAATTTTTATCTGTTGATATTGTATCCTGCAACATTACTTAATTGGTATATTCAGTAATGTTCTAACAAATTTTAGTGGTGTCTTTAGGGTTTTTATATATAAGATTATGTTACCTGGAAACAGAGTCAATTTTACTTCTTCCTTTCTGATGTGGATGCCTTTCTTTCCCTCCCTAATTGATCTGGTTAGGACTGCCAGTAATATGTTGAATAGAAGTGGCAAGAATGGGCATCATCACTGTCCTGTTCCTGCTCTTAAAGGAAAAGCTTTCCACTTTTCACCATTGAGTACAATGTTAGCTGTGAGCTTGTCACACATGCCATTTATTATGTTGAGGTATATTCCTCCTACATGTTATTTGTTGAGAGTCTTTATCATGATAAAATGTTGTATTTTACAGATTTTTTTTGTCTGATCATATCCTATTGATATGATCACATGATTTTTATCCTTCAATCTGCTAATGCAGTGTATCACATTCATTAATTTGTGTATGTTTAAAACTCCTTCCATCCCATGGGGAAAATTTCACTTTATTTATTATTTTAATATGCTGTTGAATTTGGTTTGCTAGCGTTTTGTTGAGGATATCTGCAACTATGTTCATCATGGATATGTCTGTGATTTTCTCTTCTTGTAGTGCCCTGAGGGTAATTCTGGTCACAAAAATGAGTTTTGAAATATTCCCTCCTCTTCATTTTTTTGGATGAGTTTGAGAAGCATTGCCATTAATTCTTCCTTAAATATTGAGTAGAATTCAACAATGAAGCTATTTGGTCTTGGGCTTTCATACATTAGGAAGTTTTTGATTATTGATTCATTCTCCTCATAAATTATTGGTTTGTTCAGATTTTATACTTATTCTTGATTCAGTTTTGGTAGGTTGTATATTTATAGTAATTTATTCATTTCTTCCAGGTTATCCAATTTGATAGGCATATAATTGTTGATACTTGTTTCATACGATCTTTTCTATGTCTATGAGATCAAATGTAAGGTCTCTTCCATTTATAATTTTATTAACTTGAATCTTTTTTTCTTAGTCTAGATAAAACCCTGTCAACTTGTTGAGCTTTTCACAAAAAAAGCTTTTAGTTTTGTTGATAATTTTCTATTGTCTTTCTAGTCATTACTTCATTTATTTCTGCTTTGATCTTAATTATTTCCTTCCTTCTAACATTGGGCTTAGATCTTCCTCTTCTTCCAGTCCCTTGAGGTGTAAAGTTAAGTTGTTTGAGATCTTTCTTCTTTCTTAATGTGGCCATCTGTTGTTATAAACACTGTTCTTAGAACTGCTTTTGCTGCATTCCATAAGTTGTGGTATGTTGTGTTTCTATTTTCATTTGTTTCAAGATATTTGTTGATTCCCCTTTTGATTTCTTCTTTAACCCACTGATTGTTCAAGAGAGTGTTGTTTAATATTTGTGAATTTTCCAATTTTCCACCCACTATTGTTTTCTACTTTTATACCATTGTGGTTGTAAAGGATTCTTGATATGATTTCGATGTTCTTATACTGGTTAAGGTTTATTTTGTAGACTTATATATCATCAATCTTGGGGAATATTCCATGAGCACTTGAGAAGACTGAGTATTCTGCATGTGGGAGGGAAAATATTTAATGTTCTTTCATCAGAAGTGCCAATGTGTACATACTTCTACATGTACGTCTTCGGTTTGCACCTAAATCAAGGAGGATGTTACCTTTCCTACTCAAAGTAGCTAAAAAACATTTCTACATTCACTTTAATGCAGAAGAAAGTCTAAAGAAAATAACTAGCACATGGCAAGATTCAAGATACTAAATGTCAGACTGGAGTGAGCAAGATATAGATTACAAACCGACACAAACAGGAGAGAAGCCATTTCCCAGTAAGTAGTAATGCAGGCAGACTACAGTTTGCTGCTTGTATTGTGGTGGTGGGAAGTACTTAATAACTCAATAACTCAATGACAAATGCTCTGTATACAAAGTGAAATTTGCTAAAGCTTATAAAAACTTGAGAATTTTCTGCAAAAAGTAACGTGTATCCTGAGTGAAAATAATATCCCAATAGAGACATGCATAGACATTTACTTAATAAATATTCATTGAATAAATGAATGGATGAATGAATAAAAACATGAATGAATGAAGGAGAACTGGGAATATCAAGGTGCCTTCCATGGGGGAGTTGGGAAGAGTAGAAGCAAGGGAAATAAGGTGAGGGGAGACAATAGGGTTCATTTTCTAAGTGCTTAAGAAATGCTATTTAAAAAATTTACATATTGGCTGTGGGGCTTGATCCTCACTCAGAAAAACCACACGCTGTGCAGGATATGTAGGCTACCGGTAACAACATTCCATATGACTTTTTCACTCAAGTTCCCCAGCAGCATTAAAGGCATGCTTCAGCCTCAAGGTTGACTCCATTAGAATCTTGAATAAATAAGCCAGTAAGGAAACCTTCCATACAACATTAGTCAAATTCTATTGACTGTCAAGAAAGACTAATTAACCTGTTTTCTCCATTTTTACTAGGACTAAGAGTAGAATTGGTCATCTATCATGAGAAAGTCTATTGTGACAGTATAGCCAGCCAGATAATAAATGGCTTATAATTTACTAGATGGCCTGTTTTTTTAAGAGATTGTTCCTAAAATTGTATATGAAATACTCTTTGATCAAAAGATCATACTTCTAAGAAAGACACATTGGCAAAAATATGAAAAGTTATGTACAAGGCTATTCACTGCAGCATTATTTACAATAGCAAGAGACTGGATACAACTCAAATGTCCATGAGTAGGGTTCTGTTTGAATAAAGTATATTACATTCATGTAAGATGAAAAATGTTATATTATATATTATGCTACTGTTTAACTATGAAAACTGATGGGAGACATCCTGTCATAGCAGAAATCAAGAAAGCTGTGAACGACTACTAAGGTATGTCCAAAATCCCAGGCACTAACCTGAAGCCTCTTCCACTGACCAAAGATAGAAAAATTTGGGGATCAATTAGAATAATAATTTCGATGGATTAAAATACATAAAATATGTTGAAATCCATAAGGTTCATAGTGGTATTTTTTAAATTGTTATTGTTTACTTTTGGAAGATGCTAGAAAACTAACTTATATGTATTGGTATATATTTTTAAAATGAAAGTGTAAACCAAGAATTCAAAAAATGTTTGTTTGAGGAAGAAAGGAATAGATGAAGGTTACAGGAATAGAAACTATATTTCTTTAAATGTACCTTGATTTATAGATTCCATTTTACATAATTATTTTTACATAATTTTAATGGTAAATCCAAATAAAGTAGTCTTTAAAATGTGAAAGCAATATGAAACATGAATCCAGCTATGTATCAGCTATGTAACTATGAGGCTATGTAAACAACACAGAGAAGAATTATTTCAAGGAACTTTTAAAAAATACTCCCAAATTTTAAAAAAATATATAAAATTAAATTAAACTTTGAGAAATCACATTTATGGTGGTAGTTCTAGATTGTTATTCTGAGACTGTGGTGGGTGTATTGTAGGATAAAACACGTATGTCATGTCATTGAGGAGTAGAATTTTCAACATGAGAGAAAGTAGATACACCTCAAAGAGGTTAACTAAAACTTTGTAATCTGAATTTGAATTTGAATATGTGAGCTCAGATGTGATTTACCTTAAAGAAAACTATTTCCTAGCTCTGTCCACTGAAATGTCCTAGAAGCAATAAACAACGTAATAGCAACGAGGACCCTGAGCATCTAGACTATTGTCTTGAAACATCATTTCCCACTAAAAGAAATCAGCAATTCTTTGAAAGACAGAATATGACTGGCCTAGGCCTAGAAGTGAACAAACTTAGTGAACCTGGGACACATTATCACACACAGGGATAAGGCAGCTACCAAAAATTACTGGGGTTACATAAAAAAACAAAACAAAACAAAACAAAACTCAGGTACCCATTGAAGAGGTTTCCATTGGCCGAGGATGGGACAATATGAGCCACTGGTAGACTTGGAAGGATACTAGGGCACCAACTCCTTATTCTGAAAACTGATGAAGAAAGAGAAAACAGGGAACTATTGACCTTCTCCTTTCCTAAGTAAATTGTACCACTGGTTAACCAAAAAGATAAGGGGAAAGTTTCCCTTCATAGAAGTGTTCCAACTAATAAGTGAAAAAGGAATGACAGAAATAGAATATCACCATTTTGCAACTCTACAGTAAAACTGATATAATCATCAAAGGAAATTGATCTCACAAAAAGAGAAAAAAACAGCAAAGTTTAAGATATCATACCTCACGATCCCACAATTTCTGTATATACTAGAGAAGCTCATGCACATGTTTACTGAGAGACATGTACAAAAATGTTCATAGCTGCACCGTTTGTAATAGGAAAGAAATGGATGATAATCTACATATCTATAACCAATATAAAGGATAATTAGTGGTATAGTCACACAATAAAATACAAAATCACAGTGAAAATAAATCAATTTCAACACGACATAGTATTGAAGAAAGGAAAAAGAAAAAACCACAGAAGAATATATTCACTGAGATTCCAATTATATAAAGGTCAAAAAACAGGCAATATTAAACAATACATTGTTTTAGAATAGACATTTATAGTATAGCTATCAAGTTATATAAAAATGTAATTAATACAAAATTCAGAATAGTATCCGAGGAAAGGTGTTGGGGGCATAAAAGACCGGGAATAGACATGCAGGATGCTTCAAAGTAATATTAGCACTAGTAATATTTTATTTCTTAAATTATACAGTAGGCATATTTGTTTTCATTTTATTATTATTGTTTAAAACTGTATAAAAATTATATACATGTGTGTATATGCATACATGTGTGTCTATATATAGGCACACAACAAAAGGGGTTTATTTAATGGCTGAGATATGGCATTTGTAGAACAAATATTTGAAAAATGAAAATATTTGACTATAAATAATTAAATAAGGCACATAAAAGTAAATAATTAAATGGAGTTATTATAAAGCTGCAATGAAAAGGCAGTTGTTCAATTCAGAAACACTATAAGAGTGATTCGTTCAGCAAGTGATTTTTAAGTCCTTATGTGACAGGTACTGTGCTGTGTGATGGGCATGCAGTGACAAACAACAAACATACAAACCCTGCTCTGTAGTCGGGGAGAGATACATTGAACAAGTTAATGACCCATAAATGTGTACTTACAAACTGCAGTGAGAGTATTAATATAACGACCAATGTTTACTGAGTAGTAGTGTGTCAGAAACTGTTGTAAAAAGGTAGACAACCATTTTATAGAGGAGAAAACTAAGGTGCATCTTTGTTAAGCAACTCACTCAAGGTGAAACAGCTTATACGTGGAACAGCTGTGAATCAAACACAGGCAGTCTGACTGCAGAGGCCAAGCTTCTGTGCTCCTATAATGAGTAGGAAAACTCTTGAATTATCAGGAGAACCGTGGAGCTTATTTTAGCTTTCATTGGTCAGGGAAGGCCTCTCTGAGCACCTGACATTTATGCTCAGAAATAAAGGCATCTAGAAGAGCCAACTTGATCCCTTGTAAGTATTAAATGATCTTTTAAGTGGTAGAAAGCCTAGAGGGCAGGTAGGCACAAGGAGAATACTGAAGAGGGAGGTCATAATGAGAAGCCTTTCTCCTCCAGCCCCTCCGCTCATTCTCTCAGGCCTCAGCGGAGCATGTGGCAAAGGGGACTGTAATGAAATGCTTGGCCAGGGCCTGGTGCCAGGGGGCAAAGGAGCAAGAAAGGAGCATCAGTTAGTTACCACCCTGGCTGCAGCAAGTTTCTTTATTTGGGCTTCCCCGTGGGCCAAGCTGGGTTTCCAGATAAGCTCCCAGGCCCTGAGTAGCTGCTTCTCAATGTTTTTCTTTAGTGCTCCTTTGCCTAACGAGGCCGGTCCCACACTCTCCTTAGGACCAGGCCTATATTCAGGGCTCAACCTAAGCTACTACTTCAAGGCTGTTGTACTATGACAAGTGGCAAGCCTCTGCACTAAATGGCAGGCAAGCTGCAGAGAAAAAAATAATTGAGTATGGGAAGATGATTGCAATGTACTTAAAAAATCACTCCAAACATTATCTGTTAAACGGTCTTCCAAGAGCGTGGTGCCATTTGTCATGAAAGCCAGAAAGACTTGTCCATAGCAATGCAATCACTATTTGGCTTGGGACCAACAGATTTTATAAAACACAAAACAGGTTGCAGGTTTTAAAAAGATCATGTTAAGAAAATGCTTAAGAAGATGATTCTTTTAATGATGACAAATTTTGAAATCAGAGTTGAATTCACAGATAATTTGCAGAGAATGAATGATGGTCCTATTATGGTTTTCATAAGAAAAGACATTCAAAATTACTTTGACCTTAGAGGAAAATACTCTATTGCTCTTAAATCTTCAGGTATTTCTGAGGCAGATTTTCCAGAGAATACACAGTCTAAGGATAGTTTGCTTCCAGATAGGGCTGTGGACTTAACCTGAAGAACTAGACAGATAAGAAAATATATTTTGTTAACCTTATAGTAAACCTTAAACTATGACAGCAAAGGCAGAGGATAAAACTTTTAAAGACAAAAAAACCTCAAATGCATGTGAATACGATACATCAATGCTCTCTTATCCAGAAATCTTTTTCACGTAAATGTTACAAATTGTAAACCATTGGATGATCAAGGAAATAATCAATAGAACAGTTCATAAATGTGTTTGTTGTTTCACTGTGAGATGATGCTCTCAAGAATAAGAAGGGTGATGATCATGATTTGAGTTGAGAATACTAACAATATATTTCCCCAACCTTTGTCAGGTTAAGTATATTTTTAAAAGCCTTGCTATTTTTTAAAAGTTAGTGAATGGGGTTAAGTATATCAGGAACAAGAGAAGCTAAATGTAACAGAAAAGTAGCCCTAGCAATAGTCACTCTACACCCTTGGAGCCTCTAACTAACATGAGGCAGACTGATGGCTACCAAGTCTTTGTGGATGCTGAATGTTGTGAATGAAGAATGTGTCCTTTTATAAATCAGTTTTAAAGTTGTAACATAGACAAGAGTATAATGGCATAATCATTGTGAAGTAAGCTTTGCTGAGTTTAATGACAGACAAGGAATTTGGGGGAGTACTACTCATGAAGAAGCTGCTTGCTTGAAACCTGTAAGTCTATTTTGAAAAGAGAGAAAAAAAGAAAATCATCAAGGAAAAGTTTAATCCTTATTAGGAACATTTGAAGCTTTCTCTAGGACTTCAATAGAAAGTTATGTAGTTTCTGTTGTTGTTCTTGTTTTGTTTTTAATGCTTTCCATTAACATTGCAGTAAATCATTGCTCATTCTGTGCCACATACTTCATCAGAGCTCTTCGAAATGTTTGGTGCAAAGTATCAGAAGCAATTACAAAGAAGACTTCAAAATTCAAAGGTAAAAGAGTGGAAAAGAGTAGCTAGAAACTTTTTTTTATAAAATAAAGGATTATATCCTCAAACCTGATTATGCCTATGTTTAGGACATATAAAATGTTTCATGTAGTTTTCAGTAAACTTTACATTCATTTTACAGCATGTTTTTACATTTTATTAATATTTTTTAAAATAGATTTTTTCACTCTTTTAAAACGTATCCTATAAAATATTTTGGCTATGTCAACAATTTAGAATACTGCTCATATACATTGAAGGGTGAATGTGTTTTAGACAGATAATTCTGTATCAGCTGTGACATTTTGTTGATCATATGGACAATTTTAAAGAAGCTCTTAAAATATCAAATAATTCAATAATTATATTCCTTACTCATTTGAGCATTTCTAAAGTTAATTTTTATGTACTCCTATTGGTTTTAAATCTAAGTGACTGTTATGAAATTCAAGTTTCTTTTTCTCTCCTAGTAATCTCTTATATGGCATTCCTCTCTAAGGAAAAGAAGACAGCTATGTTCTTTGCAGAAGTTATATATATACACACACACACACATACATGTTATGTATATATACACACACATATATGTATATATACACACATACATGTTATGATTTACTATAAATATAATATGTATATATAAATGTTTTTCCATTTTATCTATAATAGCAAGGAGAAGCAGAAAGGAGGAGGGGGAAGAGGAGGAGGAGGATAGGGAGTAGGAAGAGGAGAAGGAAGAGGTAGGTAGAAGAAGGAGAGGGGAGAAGGGAAGAGGATGAGGATGAATGAGGAAGAGAAAGGAGGAAGGAGAAGAGAGGAGAAAAGAGGGCTTTATTAATAAGGTACGAGTTAAGTTTATTGTATCCCATGCATTCCATGGAATTTTCACTGTTATTAAGTATATCTATGAGGATAGCAATTTGCCAAAATGCTTAAAACATTATAACAGAAATAATAGAAGACGCAGTTGCATGCACACAATGCTTACAACTATGTAAAAAGATATGCTTGTGGGCATTACTTGGAGAAGAATATGCAAAAAAAGTTGTTTTGGATTATGAGATTAAGAGTGAAAGGTTTTTTTTCTCTTTTTCTAAATGTTTTAGCACTGTTATATTGTTTTTGCAATAAAATAAAAATAAGTGAGGAAATGGATCACTGCAGTTAATTAATCTACATCGCTATGATAAGGAACCTAAGATTCATCTGAGAATGATATTTGCTAAAAAATGAACCCCTTATTATTTATCATTTTAAGCATCATTCTTCTCACCCCCACACATAATTTAGTGGCAAAGTAAAAAGCATAAGGAAAAGAAAGCAGTCATAAAATACAGGCAAACAGTACTGAGGAAAAGAAGCTGCCAAAAGAGGCTTAAGTGTGCATCTTGAAAGTACCAGACTGTGAAGCTGGGAAAACAACATCCTCCTCCAAGTCTCCCATGAAAATGTAATCAGAATTGAAAGCTAACGTATGTGGAATATAAAATTAAGTAAAAAAGTATCCACCTTAAAGTGCCTAGACTTTCCTTTTAGTGTGCTAGTTTTAAATGAATGTATCCCCTAAAATGATTAAACATCTAAAATTAGCATTCTCTATTTTTCAGCTAAGTCCTTGCACAAAGCTTAGGAATGCATCATAGGCTGGAATTTTGCACCTGGGTCAGAGGGTCTGTTCTTGACTGGATGCTACCCATTGGTCACGCCTAAAAAAGGCTTTAATGACCCTTTCTTTTCTGATTATTACTATTCTTAGCATAATTCCTCTGGTTTCACTGGGTGATAAACGCCTCCAGAAGGAAAAAAAGGGCTGAGAACTAGAGGCAAGTGATTTTTTTTTCACCCGGAATACACTGCAGAGTTGGAGAGAAGAGGGTAATTATCTTTAGCAATGAAATTGTTTTTGATAAGGCCGTGGGGGAGGGAGCAATGCAAAGAAATAAATAGGTCAGTTCATTTTATTCAGCTTCCCTGAGTCAGCAGCCCTTTAGCTGCTCTAACAAGGGGAAAGGGAGCCTTGACAACTCATGGGTCAGCAGAGCATACGCTGTTTAAATAAAATCAATGCATTGAGATATGGCTGGTCTTCAAAAACCTGGTTTTCTTACAAAACTTTCAACATCTCAGCTCCCACCCTTAGCTGTTCTACATCTCAGTGTCTGCCTTTCACTAACCACTTTTTTTCAGAGCTGGTATACATAACCTGTAATCTTTCATGAAACTGCACATCTTCTTGAACTATGATTATTTTTCAAGTACCAGCTGAAACTAGGCAAACTTCTTATTGAGTTACAGCCACTGGTCTGGACTGTAACAAGGTCTGATGACTTGAGAAGAGTCGAGCAACTCTCCTGCAAGCTTATTAATGTATAGAATAAAGCAGATAGGTAGCATCTCCTTGCTCATCCTGCTCATACACTAGCCTTTACCTCTGGGAGCCATCATCCTTAGAGAAAGTCTTCAGTCATTTCTTGTCTGATTACCATACTTTGACCTCAGCTCCACAAATGAGTCTGCATCATTTACAACCTAGAATTGCCCATTAAGAGGAGTTCCAGACTAGGTGCATTGAATGCCATCCCCAACTCCTTCCCCTGCACTCACAGTGTCTGATCCCCAAACACTGATATGAAAAACCACAACTTCTAACACATTTCCAATCTACCACAAGGTCAAAGCTGTGTATTACTGACCTATTCCATCAAAACATGAACTAGGTAGTAAATCTTTGTTGGAACAAAGGACGAGAAAGAGTAAATGGACATTATGCTAAGTGAAATAAGCCAGACACAGAAAGACATATACTGCATGGTTTCACTTATATGTGGAATCTTAAAAAGTTGAACTCATAAAATCAAAGTGTAGAATGGTGGTTGCCACAGTCTGGGGAAAAAAGAAATGGGGAGATGTTGGTCAAAAGGTACAAAGTTTCAGTTATAAAGTGAATAACTTCTAATGCACAGCACTGTAACTATAACTAATAAAGAATACTGTATCATACACTTAAAATTTGCTAAAAGAGTTTTTTTTTTTTTTACAACCATCCTTTTCACCTGTTCTTAAACACTGCTCTACAGGCATAACAGAACGGGCAGCACCTCCATCCACTGATATAACACTTAAAAATTTGAACACTAAGTGTCCCCCCCCACAAAAAAGTCATAACTATGTGAGGTGATGAATGAATAATTAGATTGATTATGGTAATCATTTCATAATGTATACATACATCAAAACATCACTTTGTTCACCTTAAATATAAACAATTTTTATTTCTCAATTATATTATAATAACACTGAAAAATAGTGTAGATGAGGAAGAAAGAAGGATAAAAGTAGATGCTTTTGCAATGCAGTCTTGGGAAAGAAAGAGGAAGAATTTGAATGGCATTCATGGATCTTTTGGTGGGGAGGACATATCCAGTGCCTGATGGAGATGGTGGGAAGTCATCATGAGTAGAACTAAGGCTCTCTCTGGAGAAATGAAGAGGAAGATAAAGGACAATCAGTAGGCAACCATAAGGAGGAGTCTCTCAGAGAACTACCCACCCAAGAATATTAAGTAAAGTTTGCTTAAGTATTTTCATCAAACAACTAACATTTAATGAATACTGTTTCAAACACTGCTCCAATGGCTTTATGCGCATCAATAATCTAATCATTGCAACACTCTTGCGATAGGTAATATTATATCCCCATCAAAAGATGAGGAAACTCAGGTGCAAGTGCATGCTCTTCACTACTCCACTATAATCTGTATCAGGAGGCAGAAAACTTTTTCCATAAAGCCAAATAGTAAATATAATTGGCATTGCAGGGCACACACCATCTCTGTCTCAACTAGTCAAGTCTGCCATTGTAGTATAAAAGTAGACATAGACAATAAGTTAAGAAATGGCCATAATGAAGTGTCAGAAAAAGAAGTGGAAAAAATAATTCCTTTTGCAATTGCACCAAAAAGAATAAAATACCTAGGAATAAATTTAATGAAACATGTGAAGGACCTATATAATGAAAACTAGAAGACTCTATTAAAAGAAATCAAAGAAGATACAAAGAAATGGAAAGATATCCCGTGTTCTTGGATTGGAAGAATCAACATAGTTAAAATGACCATATTACATAAAGCATTATACAGATTTAATGCAATCCCCATCAAAATCTCATTGGCATTTTTTAAAGAATTAGAACAAAAAAATCATCAGATTTGTATAGAAGCACAAAAGACCCCGAATTGCCAAAGCCATCCTGAGAAAAAAGAACAAGGCTGGAGGCATCACTCTGCCTGACTTCAAATTATAC
>NW_006443567.1:1543250-1550174 GCF_000325575.1 Pteropus alecto
AAGCCTTCTTCTGGGTATTTATCCAAAGACTTAAAAACCAATACCCAAAAAGATATTTGCACACCGATGTTCCCAGCAGCATTATTCATAGTGCCCAGGACATGGAAGGAAATGAAGTGTCCTATGATAGAGGATTGGCTAAAGAAGCTGTGGTACATATATACAATGGAATATTACTCAGCCGTAAGAAGAGATGAAATACTGCCATTTGCGACAACATGGATGGACCTCGAGATAATTGTGCTAAGCAAAATAAGCCAGACAGAAAAAGTTGAAAATCACATGATATCACTTATATGTGGGATATAAACCTAAAAGCAACAGACGAGCAGGACAAACAAACAGATTCATGGACATGCACTATAGGCTAGTGGTTACCAGAGGACTATAGAATAGTGGTTACTAGTGGGGAGGGGGAGATGGGGGGAGGTAGACAGGTAAAGGGGGTCAAATATAGGGTGTTAGGGAGAGGGTGAAGTGGGTAAAGGGGATCAAATATATGGTAGCTGAAGGAAACTGGACTTTGGGTGGTGAACACACAATAGAATATACAGATGTCAAATTATAACACACACCTGAAAATTATATAATTTTATTAACCAATGTTACTCCAATAAACTCAGTTAAAAAAGAAAAAGAAATGGTCATGACCATGTTTTCATAAAAATTTCTTTGCCAATAAAGTAAATAAAGGTTGCAGGCAGATTTGGCCCTAGGCCACAATTTGCAGACCCGTGATCTATATTTCTAGGGCCATGGAAGAACTTGGTCTGAGACATGTACTGTCAAAACATAAAACTGTTGCTTACAGATAATGAGATTTTTCACTTTATGTCCGACATTTCTGTCTTGTGGGTCTGCATCGCTGAGAGAATTTGGTTTAGATATGCAACATGTCCAAGGAACATAACTGCTATTTATGAAAGTCAACAAGACTCTTTGCCTACAAAAGGAGTCATTAAGAGCGGATCTCAAATATAACTCACATTAGGATATGGAAGGATGTACAAGCCTGGCGTCTTTAGACATGTTCTGAGACTCCTCCCCCCAAATTATAAAGGCAGAACTCCTCAGAATTACCCATCATAAGAAAAGTCTTTTCAGAGGGTATTTGAGGCAAAAAATGAGTAATATCCCCATATTGTTTAAAGTGATTTAATTTTTAAAAATTTCGGCATATGCAATGTGTAAATCCTACATCCTAGGTTTTGATAGTTACCATTGGAAGTACCCTAATCAGGAATGCATACTCCAGAGTTGGTTTGTTAGCATGTGAAGGACCCTATTTCAGAGGCCCTCACTCCATAGGCAGATACTGCAAACTTTCCAAATATAGGTATCAAAAGCTGCACCACAGGCTTGGTTAGTTAGCGTTGAGGTTATGTGGTCATCTAGAAAGCATTTACCTTAAGCCTTTCTGAAGGATAGTAAACACTCTGTCAAGACCAGCAGCTTTACACATTCAAAGTAGCACCCTAAATCTAGAACGCTATTATTTTGGATCTACATGCTGCCACTAAATGAGGAATTCTGTCACCTGAGCCTACAAACATAGTACCTGACTCTGCCTCCATAATATTATATTTTGCCTCAGAGAGAATTTTTTCATGCAAAGTGCTTTGACTACATGTATAGGGGCCCTAAAGGGACAGAGAGTAGGAACTGCTTACAGAAGTCAGTTGTGCAACTGTGTTAGGGCCTGCTCATTATTAAATGTCTGCACATGTGCCAGAGTGTGGTCTGAGACTTGCTTTCATTATAACATGCCACCTGGTAGAAAGGTTATAGAAGAGGAGATATGTATATATAACTCCCATGCACCTTTAATTTTCTGAAGTTATTCATATCTACCAAGAAACCCTGATAATTTTGTTTGACGGATAGACTGATTTAGGTCAGGTTATACAGGTGTGTTCATTTGTTTACCCAGAGTAATTTATGTGCAAGCTATTTTATTCCATTCCATGGTGAGTACCAAAGACAGAAAATACGGACCTGACCCTTCAGGAAATCAGTTTGGTATTGTAGGGTAAAGAAAATGTAGTGAGCATATTTTAATATTTTCTAAGGATTACTATTTTCAGACTTTGCACTGGCTTTTAACTCAATTTATAGAGCATTTATCAGCCACATTGATATACATGCATTTTCAACAATCTCATTTTACAGCTGAAGAAACTGGAAAATGAAAAATTATAAATACAGCTCAAGAAAAATCTGATATTTCCCTAAAGCCTTCATGTATTTATTAGTAAGAATGACTAAAGAGGTAAGTGGGAGGGCATGCAGAGGACTGCAAGCAAGCTGTAGTTGAATGACAGAATAGAGAAGTAATTTAAGGAACAAGATTCTTATCCTAATTGAGCTTGAAATCCCTATTACATAACCAATCACAAACAAAAACGTGTTTAAATGCATTGAGTCAATTCTCTCCAAAGAAAATCCACTCAAGTACAAAGTGCAAGCTGTAAATATTTGAGCTGCCACAATAAATCAGTCTCCTGAGATCTTTGCACAAGTGTACACATCTGGCTTCCATGTGGCACATATTGAAACCAGAAACTGACTACTGGATAATCATATTTGTAATTATGCTCCTGAAATCGAATAGTGTAATTCAAAAGGATTTTAATTCTGAGCCCAGTCTTGCATTTTAATCCAATCTGGTTTTATGTGAAAGAACCACATCGGCCGCCAGTAATGGAGATATAGATGCAAAGACCTGAGATCACACAAAAAGGAGAGCTAGTCTTTGTTTTCTTTTCTGTCATACTTGCCAGATTACAAGACAAGTTAACATTAAGCAGCAGCCCTGGAATCCTTTGTCACCTCTTAAAACTTAGCTGGGAATGACAGCAGCATTGATTATGCAGTAAGAATAATGTTATAATTTTCTGAAGCCCTTGAAACAGTGAGGAAGGTACAGTTGCCTGGCTCTGACACAGTCCTCCTATCTTAATTAAAAATCAAAACTAAGGAGCTCTGCCATGGTAGCCATTGTGCTCAGGAAGGGTCTCATGATAACCCACTCAATCTCTTTCCAAGTTTCAAAAAAGAAAGTTAATTCTCCAGCTTCATACACACACATAAAGATTTCTACCTATGGAGTCAGACTTTGGAGTCACATGATGGCTTCTAGTGCACGCAGTAAACAAAGTCACAGACTAGTGTCTGGGAGTCAGGGTTTCCAGATACCAGAATGTCAGGAGATCTCAAAGTCTTATTGGTAGCTCTCAAACCCAGTGGCACAACCATATATCCCTCACTTAGAATTTCGAGAATCCCTAGCAGTTGGAGAGCAACCACACCAGCATCCTCTCCGTGACCTCACTCTGAGATTAGAGTGATCACTCCATCTGTCTCCTCATTGGCTCCTGCATCCAGACTACTACTATACACTCCTTTCCCCTCACTTCCTCTATCTCCACATTCCAACACACAGGCATACTTTCTTGTGATCTTATAGCTTCTAAGAAAAGTCATTCCTTCCTACAAAATTACTGGTGATCCCCTAGGTTATAATATAGACAATATTATAGAGAAATAATATAGTGGATCAACATAGAATATGAGCACTGACAGATTCAATAAAATTCTAAAGGTAAGTGCCAATTGAAATTCTTCAAATAATTTGGAATTTAGCCCTTTGAATATGAATTTTATTTAATAGTGAATGCTGAGGCTGGCAGGGGGTAAGGGAAGGGAGTGAATTATATTAGGCACACACCTAAACTCTCTCACTTAATCAAACAGGCTGGGGTGGGGTATGAAGATGAAGTCTTAGAAAATACAAGAAAAAAAAGTAAGGATCAAGTATTGAACTGACAGCTTGTTCAAGTAGTACATGGAATGTTATGTGTTCAAATACCAAAATAGAGAAAATAAAGAGATCGATTAGAAAGAGATTTCTACCTAAAATTTTAGTCAAAGAAAAAAATAAAGCCTACGTATAGGAATTCTGAATTCACTGACCAATTAATCGATTTAATATTTTTTCACTTAGGGAATCACACAGATTCTTTGTTTTGCAAATAAGCAGTATGGCAATCCAGAATGCACATGATCCTAAATGAATTCCTGGATCTCACAGAGCAAAAGCTTTCAACCTTGTTGAATGTTAGAATTATCTAGGAGGTTGTAAAGATCCAGATGCCTGGGCCCCAACCTCTAGATATTTTGATACATTGGGAGGGGCTTTGGCATCTAGGTACAGGACAAATGGCAACCATCTGTAGATCGCTTTGTAGCTCACACCAAGTGGCCCAGGTCAGGGCACAGGCAGTGGCTGACCTTGGTCTGCAGCAGAGCCCCTCAGAAGAGGATGCAGAATCAACATAGCTGGTGGCTAGATTCAGACCACACCAGAGCACCGCCCAAACACTTGCACGAAAAGACACACCCAAAAGGCAGACTGAGCAGACACCAGAGCCCTGTTAAAGCAAATCCTGCTCCATAGGGTCAGCCCCTGCACAACAGGTCCTCTACTGTAGTCACAGCCAGTACTCATAACTAATCAGTCTGAGGGTCCAGCCCTCCCACTGATGTGCAAACAGCAACCAAAGCTCAACTACTACAAGTCAGTACATACAACCTACACAAGAGACACACCTGGAGCACATGGCTCAGGTGACAAGGGAGACCATGCCAATGGGACCCACAGGACACCTACTACATAAGGCCATTCTACTGGGAGACAGGGAGATATAGCAGCCCTACCAAAGACATAGAAACAAACACATGGAGGCAGCCAAAATGGGGAGACAAAGACACATGTCCAAATGAAAGAACAGAACAAAAATTGAGAAAAATAACTAATCCAAATGGAGGCAAGCAATCTATGAGATGCAGAGTTCAAAACACTATTATAAGGATGCTCAATGATCTCAGTGAGAACTTCAACAAAGAGATAGAAAACATTAAAAGTAACCAGTTAGAATGAAGAATACAGTAACTGAAATGAAGAATACATTAGACAAAAACTGATTAGATGAAGCAGAGGATAGAATCGTCAATTTGGAAAACAAGGTAGTGAAAAACACCCAATCAGAACAATAAAAGGAAAAAATAATCCAACAAAAGGGGCCTCTGGGACAACATCAAACGTACCAACATTCACATCATAAGGGTACCAGAAGGAGAAGAGAGAGCATGAAATTGAAAACCTATTTGAAGAAATAATGACTGAAAACGTCCCTAACCTGGTGAAGGAAGCACACATACAAGCCCAGAGAGTGCAGGGAGTGCCAGACAAGAGGAACTCAAAGAGGCCCACACCAGGACACATCATAATTAAAATTCCAAAGATTAAAGACAGACAGATTCCTAAAAGCAGCAAGAGAAAAACAATTAGTTACCCACAAGGGAGTTCCCATAAGACTATCAGCTGATTTCTCAACAGAAACTTTGCAGGCCAGAAGGAATTGACAGGAAATATTCAAAGTGATGAAAAGCAAGAACCTACAACTAAGATTACTCTACCCAGCAAAACTATCATTTAGAATCAAAAGATAGAAAAAGAGCTTTTCAGACAAGAAAAAGCTAAAGGAATTCATCAATACCAAGCCAATATTACAAGAAATGTTGGAGTTCCTTAAGAAGAAAAAGAAAAAGACAAAAATATGAATAATAATATAGCAATGACTACATATATAGCAACTATTAGTTTAAATGTAAATGGATTAAATACTCCAATCAAAAGACATAATGTGGCTGAATGGATAAGAAAACAAAACTTACATATTCTGCCTACACTTCTGATCAAAAGACACACACAGACTGAAAGTAAACATGCAAAAAGATATTTCATGAAAATGAAAACAAAAGAAAAAAAAGAAAATCTGTGGTAGCAATGCAGATATCAGACAAAACACACTTTAAAACAAAGGCTACAACAAGAGACAAAGCAGGACCCAGTAATCCTACTTCTAGGTATTTATACAAAGAAACTGAAAACATTATTTCAAAGGTACATCTGTATTCATATGTTCATTTCATTATTATTTATAATAGCCAAGATACGAGGGCAACCTGAGTGTCCATCACTGGATGAATGGATAAAAAAGAGGTGGTTCACATATACAATAAAATAATACGCAGCCATTAAAAAGAATGAAATCTTGCCATCTGCAACAATATGGATGGACCTAAAGGGTATTATGCTGAGTGGAGTAAGTCAGACAGAGAAGGATAAATGCCATATGATTTCACATATACATGGAATCTAGAGAACAGGATAAACAAACAAACAACATGCAAGCTCACAAATACAAAGGGCATCTTGATGGTTACTGGATTGAGGGTGAGGGTGAGTGGATGTGTGAAAGGGGAGGGGATTAAAAGGTACAAGGTGGTAGTTACAAGATAGGCAAGGGGTTTTAGAGTATAGCATGAGGAATATAGTCAGTAGCATTGTGATAACTATGTATGGTGTCAGATAGGTCCTGGATTTATCAGGGTGACCACTTCATAAATTATATAAATGCCTAATCACTGTATTGTACACCTGAAACTAATATAATATTGTATGTCAACTATAATTCAAACATTTTTTTAAAATATTTTTTAAAATATACCCAAAAGAAGTGTAAAAAGAAAAAGCTACAGGTTTGACTATGACATACTATCCTGTCATTAAGTCAAGGTTGCAAGATATATTTATTTAAACTTTTAGTTTGATTTTAACTTTTAAATATTGCTATTATGGTCTGTGGCCTGTATTTGTGTTCTTGCTTTAGGACCTGCTAGAGGTGGGCTTAGAATTTGTAAATGTTCTTCTTAAACAAAAGTAAGTTTGGCAGACTTGTTCCACCAGATGTCAGAATGTATATAAATTAGGGCAGTGTGGTAATGGTGCAGGGAAAAATCAAGTAGATAAATGAAACTGAATGGAAAACACAGCATTATGCCCAACATGAACCCTTAACC
>NW_006443567.1:1550277-1562035 GCF_000325575.1 Pteropus alecto
TTCACACTGTACACCAAACATCAATTTGCAGAGCATTATTGATCTGAATAAGAAAGGCAAAACTATAAAACCTTGATTAGGTAAGACAGGGGAATATCTCCATAACTTTGTGGTAAGGAATTTCTTTTCAAACAAAAATTCCAAATCACATATCTTAAATAAAAGTGTGACTTGTTTTACTATATTAAGAGATTTTTGTTCATGAAATTATGCTATAATTAGAATAAAGAGATAAGCTACAGAATGGGAAAGAATATTTCCAACATACATAGCTATGAAAATTCTTTTATCCAGAATGTGGAGTTTTTGCAAATCAATATAAAAACAGACAAACCAATAGAAAAGGAGCAATATAGGCAATTCCTAACTGAGGAAATTCAGATGGCATATAAATGTATGAAAAAGGGCTCTATTTCACTAGAAACAGAGACATTGCAAATTAAAACCACAATAACATATTACTATATGTTCAACAGACTGTCAAATGTTTTAAAGTTTGATGAAACTATAAATAGGTGCACTTTTATTGAAAATAGCTTGGCTTTATCTAATGACTTTAAGGATATACACACTCTATGAAATAGAGGTACACATACATGTCCATCCAAGCCTAGGAAGCCATCCCTCAAGATAAAAGGTAATAGACTGGCTACAGCTTAATTCATGCCAGTACAGGGATTTCTCTAAATATTCAGTTGGTACATATATCTTGAACTCCTTTATATACATTAGTAAAATCTCAAGTGTTGATCAGAAATAATGATAAATGAACAACCAATAGTAGCCTTCCAGAGTGAGGCCAAATGCTAGCTCACTGTCCACACTGTGGGAATTCTCAATTAGAACACCTAGTTGTCCTAGGTGTCAATTAAAATCAACTCACCTATCTTGGTCAAAAGGCACAAACATTCACTTACAAGATCAATACATTCTGGAGACCTAATGTATAGCATGGTGGCTATAATTAATAATACCGTGTCATGTACTTGAAATTTACTAAGAGAGTAGATCTTAGTATTCTCACTATTAAAAACAAGTGGTAACTATGTGAAGTGATGGGTCTGTTAAGTGGCTTGATTGTGGCAATCATTTCATTATGTGTAGGCATATCAAATCATTTCATTGCACATCTTAAGTAAATATAATTTTTATTTGTCAATTATACCTCAATAAAGCTAAAAAAGTGAATATCACAATAAAAACAAAGTTTTTGATTTCCCAATACATATAAAAGTTACGTTTATACTACACTATAGTCTATTAAGTGTACAACTGCATTATGCCTAAATGAACAATGTACATCCTAATTAAAATTACTTTGTTGAGGAAAATGTTAACCATCATCCGAGCCTTCAGTGAGACTTAATCTTTTTGCTGGCAGAGGGGCTTGCCTCAATGTTGATGGCTGCTGACTGATCAGGGTGGTGGTTGCTAAAGGTTGGAGTGGCTGTGGCAATTTCTTAAAATAAGACAATAATAATCTTTGCCACATCAATTGATTCTTCCTTTCTCAACCAGTTCCTCTGTAGCATATGATGCTGTTTGATAGCATTTTATCCACAGTAGAGCTTCATTTATGATTGGAGTTGATCCTCTCAAACCTTGCCACTACTTTTCAAAATAAGTTAATGTAACATTCTAAATCCTTTGCTGTCATTTAAACAATCTTCACAGTATCGTCACCAGGAGTAGATCCCATCTCAAGAAACCATTTTCTCAGCTCATCCATAAGAAATAACTTCTCATCCATTAATGTTTTATCATGAGATTGCAGCAATCTCATAACTGACTACATCTCCAGGCTCCACTCCTAATTATAGTTCTCTTCTATATCCACCACATCTGCAATTACTTCCTCCACTGAAATCTTGAAACCCTCAAAGTCATCCATGAGGGCTGGAATCAACTTCTTCCAAACTCCTGTTAATGTTGATATTTTGACCTCTAAAGAGAGTCAATATAATTATTTTTCCATTTTACATAGGTAGTTTGAGAAGAAATAATTTCAGTGAAACATTTCTTGCCCAATAAAAGACACTATATATTTAAAAACTAGTATTAGATACTGTCGTTAACTTTAGACAGCTCAATCTTATACAAACATTTCACCTGATACTATTTTTCCTCTCACAGGTGAACTCATCCTAATTTTTATTTATTCCACTACACAAGTCTCGCCAGATCCAGCCTGATTAGTAATCATCGATTCACAAGAAAGGTCACATTTTACTTCGACTTAAATTAGAAACTTCATGCCATTTCAAGGTTCACAGTGATTTATTTGAATGAATCAGGTATGAAAAAGGGTCAAGAGATAAGAATGTCTTTAAGTGCTGCAAGCCAGCTGATAGAGAAATCTATAAAAGAAGTTCAGCTGCTTCCAGCTGAGGAGGTAGAACTGTTAAAGGGAACTATAACTCTGAATCATAGACTGGCTAAATATATTTTATGCTACAGGAGAAGGGAATATCTTTCTGAATGGTATGAAAAGGCTCTGATTGGCATAAAAAGACAGTGTATGCTGTAAAAACGGCTCCAACAGTTTGAAAGCATACGAGAATAAAAGTATTACATGAAAGTCTATAAACAGTTGTGTTTCATAGACGACTTCTCAAAAGCCATAGTTCCCTTCTGTATTTATAGCTTTTGCCAAACCCTCCCACACCTCTGCTGGAGCAGTGGGTTATCCCTGAACACTTGATTAACAGAGGCTCTACACCAGAGAGGTAGCTTAATCAGATAAGAAAACTCATAGTCAGGAGAAAGTTTGTGAAGCTTCAGTTAGCACTACAGGTCTTATTCTTATCTCCAGAGATACTATTGATTTCTAAAGAACTGGAGGTTGTAAATGGGTCAGCTGACAGATAACAGCTAATAGGCTAGCTCCTGCAGAAGAGCAAATTATGACACAGCCTATCATTTTAACCTTTGTATTTCCTTAATATGTATTTTATTTTGTTCTATTATAAAAGCAAAAGATGAACATTGTAAAAATATAGATAATAGATAAAATTAAGAGAAAAATGACGCCCCTGTAATCATTCATTTTAGACAAACTGCTAAAAACAACTGTGTTCCATGAAGTGACATGGGAAAGATCCACCACATGCTCAGAGTTGGAGAGGAGAGTGGAAATTGAGAGGCAGCCTGAAGGGGTAAAGAAATGTGTATGTTCTTTTGCCTGTACTTCTCTTTTCAATTTCCCTGCTCACTCAAGCTTTCCTGCCTCTATTCCCATCCCCAAAGCCTTTCCCTATGACCTTTGGAACCCCCAGTCTGTGTTCAGAAATCCTCTAAATCCTAAGGCAGTGCTTCGCCAGCATTATTATCGTGTATTTGAATCACCTGGATATCTTGTTAAAATGCAGATTCTGATGCACTATGTCCAGAGTGGGGCCTGAGATTCTGTACTTCTAACAAGCTCCCAAGTGATAATGATGCCAGTCATTGGGATAAATTTTGAGTAGAAAGCCCCAAAGCACTTGTCAATTGATCTCTTCATCACCTAAACTTCTTTTGAATCTGAATGTCCTCTGGGGACAGAGCCTTCCCCTCAGTCCACTCAAGTGGAGACTATTTTGTCTCACACTCCACACACCTCAAGTGTCATTTTAAGACAATTATCTTCACCTGCTCCTTGTGTGGAAAAAAAATAAAATTCAGTTCCTTTGGGGATCATGTCTTCCAGTTATGCCAGCCCCTCCATCTCCTCATGGCAATCATTCACCAACTTCTTGTCACTCTTTCTCATTGATTGAAGGCATTGGTATATACCACGAGGTGAGACAGGGAAAGACACAATAAGGAATTTTATAAGAACAGTTGAGAATTACTGGAGAAATTCACAAAATCTGCCTACCAGATGTATATCATTATAAGTTTTAGTTACTATACAAGAGATGAATAGCTGTTCACCAAAATTTGTCCTGACCTTTACAGTACAGAGTTTAAAAAAGAAAAAAAGCAGGGTCTGACATCAGAGAGCTAGCCTGGTGCTACCAACTAGGCCAGGGTGTTATTAGAAGTTGCCCTGACACTCACAGAAAGGTCTTGATGTTCTGTTGAACAGGAGCAATTTCACAGGACATCAACATCAAACAAAACTACTCTATGACCATGATGGATCAAGACAAAAACATAACTGATTAATAATCACATGTGAACACAGACAAAATGTGAACATTGTACAAGCCACAGAAATGATCATACATCCCTTAACTTAGCTAATGTGATTGCTGCTTCTATACCAATTATAGCTTTAGCCTGTGTTAGTTTTCACTCTTCCTATATATGATGTACTAAGGTGCTCAGTCATAAAATTACCCCTGCTTCCTGACAGCACACAGTCCAAAGAAAAGCTCTGCTTTCCTTAACTCTCCCGCAAATCACCTAACTCAATCCCAGTCCCTACAATAAGCCATATCTAACACTATCTTTCTAAACGTTCCCATGGTTCTCCAGGGTGTGTGTTCTACCCTGCTGCATGAATAATAAATAAACCCAACTTGTTCCACCACCATTGTGTTTCTGGTGATCTTTAGCATTGACAACTTGTATCCAAGAAGGTGCTGTCCTTATAACTAAGTGTCACAATTTGATTGATTAGTTCTTGCTAGAATCACACTTATCAGAGTATGAATGAAAACAATAAATGCCATTTCTGGGCTGAAGATTTCAAAGAGGCAGTATGCCAACTCCATGCTCTGTTTCCACCTCCCCTAGTTGGATGAAAATAAACATGGGGAATGGTAGAGCCACAGAATGAAAGAGAGGCCATGTGGAGGAGAGCTGCCTACTAAATTGGAACAGTGAACATGAGCGAAAAAATATACTTCTATAGTCTTTCAGTCATATATTTTTGAGTCTATCTGTTGTAGCAGTTTAGCTTACCCTAATCCATAATCACCAAACTCAAATGAATCTCCAATATTTCTCTATTATATTTCTCTCTTATTCTGCTTAAGAAGGCCCTAGAAAAATGAGGTTATACTTTCTTTACTCAATTCTCCCATAGATGTTCCTCTCCAATACCTTTTACTGCCAAGTTATACTATGGACCATATTCCATATGAAAAATAGAGACCTTCAAACTGTGGCTCCCCCATCCAATCATGACCAAACTCATAACCCTACCTATAATCTGCAACCATCCACTCTGTCTTCCCTCCAATAACAAAATATTTCTCCCACTATCAAAAATCAGTCCTTCTACATGTGTTCTAGATTCTATCCCATTCTGCCTTGGCAGCAACTGTCTGTGCTCTATAAGTACCCCTTGTCTCTCATGTGTCTTTAAATTTCAAATGAATCCTTCCCATAAGTATTTAAACATACTCTAACACTTTTAAGAAATGCTCCCTCTGGCTACTACTCTATTTCTCAACTCTACTTCATGAAAAAAAAAATTTCTCATTTGATTTATCTATAATTGCTGCCATTCCCTTCCAGTTAGCATTCTAACCTGTTTCGGTTAGGCCTTTGCTTCTACATTGCCATTTCAACATCTCTAGTAGATGTCACCAATTACTTTATTCTGGACGAATTTAGTAACTACTTCTCTATTCTCATCTTAATGTCTCAGAAGCATTGCATGTCGTTGTCCAGTCCCTCTGTTCTGAAATACTTTTTTACTTTCATTTTCTTGATAATACACTATATTTGTCCTCCTACTTCACTGGCCACTCCTTCTCAGTTTCTGTTGAGATTTGTTCAAAAGACTGTTCTTTCCCCCATTGAACGGTTCAAGGTATTCCTGTATTTAAAGTTGAGAAGATGATGAAGAACCAGCAAAGGAGAAGAATTATACCATACTTATAAAACATTCAATATCATAATGATGTCTAATCTCTATAAATTGAGCTATATAATCAATGCAATTTCAATTGAAATCCCAAAAGAATATTTTTCTGTGGAATTTGATAAACTAACTCTAAAATTTATATGGAAGAGCAAAGATAAAACTCAAAAGGATAAAGCACAAGAATTTTCCTCCAAGACTTTAAAACTTACTATTGAACTATACAAAATAAGAAAATTTGCTACTCAAACAAGGTAGACAAGTTAATAAAGAAATGATAAATAGTGCCCTTCACATACACACATATCTAGAAACTTAGTATGATATGGCACTAAGGGTCATTGGAGAAAGAATGGAATATTTACTAATAAATGATACTGCAACAATTTGTTTCCGATACAAAAAAAGAGAAGAAATAGTATACCTAGTTTATATCTTACAAAAAAAATCAAATCCAGATAATAAAGAAATAAAAGTAAAAGGCAAAGCTTCCAAACTTATACAAGGATGACATTAGCAGAATGGTAGAATAGGAGGTTCCCCAGCTCTTAATCTTTCCTCAGAAATAACAGTTTGGAAGCTATCCACAGACTAAAGTAACTTTGTGGGAGCTTTGGAAATGAAGTAGGAGCTCGTGAAACCCTGGTGGAGCCCAAGACCAAAGAAGGCTGTTTTGAGAATGCAGGCTCATGCCCAGGTGGCAGGCATGCCAACTGTGGCCCAAACTACAGACTCAGAAACAGCCCCATTCCACTGTGGACTTAACTACAGTCCTGTCTTACCACCAGCACTATCCACCAAGGGACTAGAGAGATGCCATGCCCCCCCTCACCCCACTGCATGTCTTGGGTAACAGGCTGCTGAACTCCGTCCTGGCTATGGATCCTACTGTGGACCATGACCCAGCTCCAGCCCCTCTAAGCCACAGTCCAGCCCACCCAGGGACCTGCCAGGAGAAATGTTTGTCCACACCCCCAAAGGAAGGCCTGATAAACTTGGTCCATATGTGAATCCAGAAGCAGCCCTGTAACCAGGCTCCAACCTCTCTGTCACAGTCTGTGAGTAGTCTTGCCCACCCAGGAACTTGGAAAGAGACACATCTGTCCATTCCCCCTGAGGCAAACCTATGATTTTGTTCTGGCCCTGCTCAGTGGCATTCTAGGGCCAGTCCTGCACACCCAACAACATGTCCAGTGAACTGGCAGGAGCCCTCCCAGTGGGAGCCATACTCATCCATACACCTGGAAATAAGCCCATTGTCTGCAGACCCTAAAAGGACCCTTTACCAGCACCAGTCTTATTGACCAAAGTCCTAGAGGTAGTCCTGGGTACCCAGGGACCAGCCAGGATCCACACCTGCCTGACCCCCTGATAACAAGCCCACTAACCATGGACCCCACTACATATCTCGTTGCAGTCATGTGAACCAACTCCAACACCACTCAACTGAGATCAGAAGGTAATATTATCACCCTAGATATGTGACAGGAGAAAGTGGTTATCTGCCAAAGATAGTCTGTAAAAACTGGAAAAGAGTTTGTTCCTTCAAATGTACAGAAATAATGCCAGGCTACATGGATTGCAAAGAATCAGACAAATGTGACACCACTGAAGGAAACTAATAAAGTTCCAGTAACCAATCTAAAGGAAATGGAGACCTACAAATTATCTGAAAAAGATTCAAAATAATCATTCTAAAGAAGCTCAATGAGAGGTAGGAGAACGCATATAGACAACTATATGAAATCAGAGTAAAAAAGCATGAACAAAGTGATAAGTTTAATCAAGAAATAGAAACCATTAAAAAAGAACCAAACAGAAATCCTGGAGTCGAAGAATACAATGACAAAACTGAAAAACTAAAGAGAGACTTCAATAGCAGACCCAATCATGCATAAGAAAAATCCATGAACTCAAAAACAGGTCATTTGAAATTAGCCAATTAGATGAACAAAAAGAAAAAGTAAATGAAAAATTGCAAAGAAAACATATGGAACATCATATATAAAAGAATATATGCATTGTGGGAGTCCACAAAGGAGAAGAGAGAAAAAGAGAAAGGGAAAGAAAGCTTATTTTAAAAATGATGGCTAAAACTTCTCAAATCTTGGGAGGGATATGGACCTCCAGATTCACGAAGCTCAAAGCATCTCAAGAAAAGCCACCAAAAAAACTGTTGGAAATAATTTATAAAAGTTGCAGGAAACAAAATCAACATAAAAAAAATTAGTTGCACTTCTACACACTAACAATAAATTGTCTGAAAAAGAAATTAAGAAAACAATCTTGTTTAGACAGTATCAAAAACAACAAAATATTAGGAATAAATTTAACCAAGGAAGTGAAAGATCTGTCTACTAAAAACTACACTGATGAAAGAAATTGAGGAAGACACAAATAAATGGAAAGATATTCTGTGTTCATGGATTAGAATTAATATTGTTAAGCTGTCCATACTATCCAAAGCCATCTACAGGTTCCATGCAATCTCTATCAAAATTCCAATCACATTTTTCTCAAAAATAGTAAAAACAACCCTAAAATTTGTATGGAACTACAAAAGACTCTGAATAGCTAAAGCAATCTTAGAAAGAACAAAACTGGAGCCATTTTAATTCCTGATTTCAAAGTATAGTAATCAAAACAGTATGGTACTGGTATTAAAAAAAAAAAAAACAGACATATAGGCCAATGGAACAGAATAGAAAGTCCAGAAACAAACCTACACATATATATTCAACTAATCTTTGACAAAAGTGCCAAGAATGCACAATGAGAAAAAAAGTCTCTTCAATAAACTGAGCTGGGAAAATGGGATAACCACATGCAAAAGGATGAAAGTAGACCCTTATCTTACACCACACACGCAAATAAACTCAAAATGGATTAAAGACTTAAACAAAAGACACAAAACTATCATACTCCTGAGGGGAAAATCTTCATGACATAGATCTTGGCAATGATTTCTTGGATGTGACACCAAAATTATAGGCAACAAAAGCAAAAATAGAGAGGTGGATTGCATCAAACTAAAAAGCCTCTGCACAGCAAAGGAAACCATCAACAGAGTGAAAAGTCAACCTAGAGAGTGGGAGAAAATATTTGCAGAACATATATCTGATAAGAGGTTAATTTTCAAAATATAAAAGGAATTCATATAACTCATTAGCAAAAAAAAAAGATTAAAAAATGGGTACACCACCTGAATAAACATTTATCCACAGAAGATATACAAATGGCCAACAAGTATACAAAAAGATGCTCAGCATCCCTAATCATAAGAGAAATGCAAATCAAAACCACCCTAAGATGTCACCTCATGCCAGTTAGAATGGCTATTATCAAAGATGAAAGATAACAAGTGTTGGCGAGGTTGTAGAGAAAAGGGAACCCATGTGCACTATCAGTGAGAATGTAAATTGGTGCAGCCACTATAAAGAAAAATATGGAGGTCTCTGAAAATATTAAAAATTGAACTACCATATGACCCAGCAATTCCACTTCTGTGTATATATCCTAAGAAAATGAAATCAGTATCTCAAAGAGATATCTGCACTGCCATGTTCATTTCAGCATTATTTATAGTAGTCAAATATGGAAACAACCTATGTGTCTTCTTGTGATAACATGGTTGAGCCAGGAAGACATTATGCTAAGTGAAATAAGCCAGACACAGAAAGACAAATACTGTAAGATCTCACTTATATGTGGAATCTGAAGAAGTCAAACTCACACTAGCAGAGAGCAGAATGGTGATTGCAGAATGTGTGGGGGGGTGGGGGGTGAGGGTTGGAACGGGGAAATGTTGGTCAAAGGGTATAAATTTTCAGTGTATAAGATAAATAAATTCTGGGGATCTAATATATGGCATGGTGACTATAGTTAAAATACTGTATTGTATATCTGACATTTAATAAGAGAGTCAGTCTTAAGTGTTCTCACTGCACACACACAGAACTGTTAACTATGTAAGGCAATGGATGTGTTAATCAGCTTGACTGTGGTGATCATTTTATAGTAATACACATATACCAAATCATCACACTATACACTTTATACAGCTTTTTATTTATCAATTATACCTCAATAAAGCAGGAAAATAAAAATAATAAAACTTATAAAAGAAAATACAGACGATTATTTTTGTGACTGCTGATAACTTCTGCTCACCAAAACAGCCAAGATAAAGAAAGTTACAAAATAAGACAAAAATTGAAAAATATCTTTATTACTACCAAATAATTGATTAGTATAAAAAGAATTATAAAATCAATGACACAAATAAAAAATATATATTTTTAATGAACAACAACCAAACAGACGTACAACAAAAGAGAAAATGAGCATGGCCAATAATCCTGAAAGCTCCTGAATTTTATTAGCGATCATGGAAATGCAAACTACACTCAATTTAAGATAGCATTTTATCCACACAATATGAGCAAAAATTAAAAAGTCTGACAATACCAGTTGCAAGTGAAGATGTAAAGCAAGAGGAACTAATACTGGTGGAAGTGTTAAGTAGAAAACAACATGGCTTTATTTTATAAAGTTAAATAGCTTACAGACTATGGCCTAGCAATTCTATTCCTAAATGTACACCCTAAAAAAACCCTTGACCATGTTAACCAAGAGGTTCATAACAACAAAAAACAAAACTTGTAAACAACTCAAATGTCTATCAACAGTAAAATGGACAAACTGGAAAATAATCACATAATAAAATATTAAACCATGGTGAAAATGTATGACTATAGCCAAATCAACATGGATGCATCCTAAAAATATAATATTGAGTTAAAAAAATGAGTTAAAGACTATTCATATAGTATGTCATTTTTATGTAGCTCAAAAACAAACAAAACTCTATATTGTTTAGAGATTATACATGGTGGAACTACTATAAAAAGGAAAGAGCAAAGGAATGATAAAAATGATATTTAGAATATTAATATGGGGTACAGAAAAGGGATTGGAGAAGAATTCACAAGTAACATCAAAAATAAGAATACTGGTCAAACTCCAGTTTCAAAACTAGGTAGTAGGTTCAGAGTTATTCATTTTTCATTTTATTATCATTATTCCTAATTTACATGTAACATGTATTTTTAGATACATCAGTGAAATTAAAATGAAAAAGTGTGTATATATATATATAAGTATCTCACTGTCTCACTTGTCCAAGGTGATATATCTGCACATATATATATATATAAAAGTTTTTATAACAAAAGCTCTGTTGCTCTCAGATCTTTTTTGAAAGAAAGGCCGGTCTAAGCACATCCAACTCCCTGGAGTTTGGACACAGCGGGTTCCAGAGCTGTAATTCAACACGGTCCCTTCTCATTCGAGAATTCCAGAGGCTCCTTTTGAGGCCTCTGCTGCTTCATGCCTTCCAATGTTGAAATCAGACTTCTGCACTGGATTACACACCTCCCCATCCCTTACCATTCTTCCTGAGCTGGTCATGGTTGTCCCTGTATACTCATTCAAAATTAAGAAAAATATGTCCGAGAGAGGTGATCACACAGCCTTAAAAGACAGAGTCAGAATTCAGACCCACAGCATTCTGAAGTCTTACCAAACTGACTTCTTTCCAGCAGTTGAAATCTGCCATTTTGGCTTCTTCCTCAGCAAGGATGGATGGCAGATGGGATGAAGGAAGGGTGGACCAAAGCACCCTGGGAACCTTGTCCTTACATGGCCCTGAATTCAGCATGAGGATATCGAGAGGAATGAGTCATAGTTTGTTCCCTAGGATCTCTGGGACCCTGAGTGCTCTTCTTAATTCTATACCCAAGTACCCGCAGATGACTGAACATTCCCTACAGAGCCCCAAGGCACTGAGCTGTCTGTGTATTTGCCACAGGTGAGAAATTTTCTCGAAGTCTGCAATTTTTGCTCTCAGTGCACAAGAATTGAGTGTGTTATGCCAGAGCTTATATATATATATATATATAT
>NW_006443567.1:1562463-1599464 GCF_000325575.1 Pteropus alecto
ATGTATACACAATGTACTGTGTACTATACTCAAAATATATTTTTTTAAAGTATGTGTAATAATGTGTGGTGTGTGTGTGTGTGTGTGTGTGTAAAAATTCTGGATCATGTCACTTCTCTACTGGCTTCCCCTATTAGTCTACACAGCCCTAAGTTATCTAGCTATCTAGACTCCTACATTTCCAGCTTCATCTCATTCCTCCTTCCTTTTTATTACATACTAACCCTCCTGGCTTTCTTTCAAGTCTTGAAGAGTCAAGCTCTTTCCTGCCTTGTACTTACTATTCCCTCTACATGGAAGACTTCCTTACCATCCACCCACATAATTTTGAGGTTTCAATTTAAATTCTTTTTTCTTAAAGAGGTCTTCCATGATCATTCCCCTCAATCCCCTCTCATGGATTTATATTAAGCCCTTTGTTATTCTTTCTTGTTATGTTGAACTTATATATAATTATGTGATAATTTCTTCAATGTTTTCCTTCTGCACTAGCCTTAAGCTCCATGAGGAGAGCAACCACAACAGTTTTTGTTCACCTTTGTGTTCACCGGCATGTAGAATTACATTCGGTTTAGAGTAAGCACTCAAAAATATTTTTTGTAAAAACTTTTTTGTTGTATAAATAAATAAATGAATGAATTAATGAACATGAATAGCATGAATACTCGTTTGCAAAATAAGAGAAAGAATCATAAAGCTGTTGTGTGTGTGTACACGCACATTTATATGTAGCATCAGTAAAGTGACTATTAAAAGATTAACTTAAAGGTATATGGAAAATAATGATTACAGAAGAAGATCTGAGATGTGAGAAGATACAATGGGCAATCATTAAACATGAGGTCAATCTAAATACATAGCATATAAAATAATAATGATGATTAACTTAAGAGTACAAAATAAAGGATGGAACAGAAATACAAAATATTTGTAAATAGTGGCATAAAAGTTTATAATATGAAACAAAAAGAGGGAAATATGGGCCTGATTTTATCAATTTGGCAATGTCATTAACCTTTCTGAGCTCTAGTTTGCTTACCCATAAGCAGTCAATAAATATTTGTTGAAAAAACAATTAACCTATAAAATAAGAGAACTGTCTTTTCCAAGTCTCATGTTCTATGCCATCTTAAATGAGAATAAATAGTTGGCAATGCTTGTCTCTTGGACAATTAACCTCAAGGAGACTTTCAAATCATTTTTATAGTAAAAATTATTATCCAATATTCTTTTCTCAAAGTATACATAAGCATGGGAAAGACTCTTGTAAGGGGTAACAACTGTACAAAAAAATTAGCATAAAAAATTGAAAAAGGCAGTGGGTAACAGAGCATCACATCTTTCAAAATTAAAATATGTCCAAATTTTAAAAGCATTTTTTGCCATGTCTAAATTATCACCACATTCTTCCCTGAATGAAGGGTGGTAGTCCCTAGATGTTAGCACCTACTACACTGCCAGTTGCAAGCACTCTTTTCTCTCCCATTTTATTTTCTATGTCTGGACACTAAGCGAGCATAACATCAGCATGGAAGCCTTAGAAATGCTTAGTGAGCTCACGCGCCCTATTCTGAGTCAAGGACACAAGTCATGATCATCTTTCATCATTATCATCCCTTCTAACCCTTCCGTCAGGAGCACCACTCTTTAACTCCCAAGGCAGCCCAGGACTCAACAGAAGTACACAACTTTTTGTTTTGCATATTTTATTTTCTGTTGTCTGTGGTTAAAGACTATTATACTATTATTGTGTCTGACAAATATAACCCAGCAGGTATCATGACACCACTTAGAGATGAACATTTTTGAAGGATTTATGTCATAAGAAAACACACTAACAAATATAGCTGAACAGATGGATCCTGATCACAGATTCAGAAAGGTTGAACACAGCAAGTAGTGAAGATTGATACCTACCTACAAAGCAGCAATCTGGGCTCAGAGAACAGCAGGCTGCCACAGATATTTGGCATATTTATTGAAGCATTAAAAGAGTTTCACGGTTCTCCTAATTATTATACCTACCTCTGGTTACATAGAGCTAGTTTATAGTGAGTTTTCCACTGATTTATTTAACTCTTAAATACCATAAACTTCTAAGCAATACCTGTGTTCATGCAGAGGCAATAAATTTTCTACTATGCTATTAAACATTGTTTGCACTTTAGAAATGTCAGTGATATTTGCAGTTCTAAACACTGTTTTATGCCATTTCAAAGGTGCAGTTGTTAGAGTCAAAATATTCATGTTTTAAAAGCCTCTCTCATATAAATGGCTCAGGGTCAAAAGACACGAAAAATCTCTGTTTCATCTTAAGTCTGTTCAAATGCGTTATATAAAAGAATGTCAGGAAGAAAATAAATCCTGGAAGATTCGCCTGCTTTGCAAAATGAAGCCTCAGATTCATCTCAATTCCTATTTACAATTTATAAAAGTGTTTCTCAACTAACAAGTTTCAGCACAGTAAAATCACTCCATTCAATCTATTTAGCTAAACACTAAAGATAACATTGTTTTTGATTGATGGCAATCAAAAATGTCCTCTTCCCAGGAAACTGAAGATGCCACAGTTTATGTGTGCTAAGACATGCCCTCACCTCCTAAGTTAATGCCTTCCACTTAAATCCCACAACCTTTAAAGAACCCAGTGGAAATTAAAGCTGTTCAGCAAGTCTAAGAATCCAATGTGGTGACTAGAAGACACTCTGCCCAAGTTCATGCATTCAAGAAATGTCAAGCCATTGCAGCCTAGCCTTTTGTTAATGCTTACTGTATTTCACTAACCAAAATAACTGAAAACACTATTAATTCATTCAATATTTTTTGAGCAGCTACTAGGTGTCAAATATAGCAGTAGACACTAGAGAGACCACTATGAAGAAGAGGAGTAAGGTCCCAGAACCCACAGAGCTCACAATCTACTGGTTTAGGGTAAGCATTAAGCTAAATGTTAAGTGAGATGCATGATAAAAGAACAATTGAGATTACTTTGAGAATATACAAAAGGGAGGCCCCTGGCCTGAGGGACCATTGAGAGACCTCAATGAAGTGGCATTTAAATGGAGAGCACAAAGAAAAATAATAATCTGTCACATTTCCAGAAGCCACAGGCTTTGGTTCCAATAAATCTGTAAGCTATTCTCATCCTAGACTTTAAGATCCCCTTGTAGCTGCTGCAGCTATTAAACCACAGGCCTGCTTAGAAAAAAATGGAACAGAAATTCTTCTATCCCCCAGGGAAAATACCATGGCTGGCCAAGTAATGATTTGTGTCTTTTAACTGATAAGTTCTTTTCTTCTCTCATGTGACAGCTCCTGTTTCAGCTGTGAGAAATGGAGCTAAAATTAAACCAGGAGGAAGGTGACATACTGGCCCAAGGAAACAAAGAATCCCAAATGTCTTGCTCATACGTTAAAAAGGCTGTAGGTGTAATGCAGCAAGATTGAGACACACTGAGGCAATCCATTCTCCTCACACTTTCATACCACCAAAACCCTTTGAGCTGAGGAGAGTATGACAATCTGAAGTGGAAGCCAAAGATTTGTCACCACTCTTTGCAGAGCTGAAGCTGGGGAAGAAGAGAAACAAAGCTTGGAGAGAAGTACCATCCTGGTGTAACACAGTACAAAGGATGTCATGCTCATGGGTGACAGTGGCAAAAAGTGGATTTAAGAACACTCCTGTAACCTCTGCAGCTCCATAGTTTTCCTAGGTACTCAATGGGGTAAAAAGTCGGCAGGGAGAGCTAATAGGTATGCCCCATATCCCAAGACTACGATGAAAGAGCAGGCAATAGTGATAAGGGCATTGCCATCCACCCCGCCACCCGAGGCCTCCTTTCTGGAATCAGGAGAAGATGTGGTTGCATAATGGTCATGTGGCAAAGTAAGAACTGTCATTAGCAATTTAGACCCTGTATGAGAGATATACAGAACACAATCGGATGTCATTACACCATAAAAATGATGGCTCAGATGGGAACATACAAAAAAGAATCCTGAATTAACTTAGGTAGTAGAAATTAGTTCAAAGAAGTTAGCTATATATGTGGGGATGGGGCAGTTTGAAGACTTTCATCTATTCAAACTAGATGATGATGATGATGGAAGAATGATGTAAGGGTATAACTTGAAGTTACAAGAAACCAACTGTAGCTGAAGGATACAGTGCTAGAGTTCCCTGTCACCATAGTGATTAAAAAAGGATTCCAGTTTATACAACGCACACAAATAGAATCTCTCTGGAATGTTGCTGCCTCTGGTACAGTATCTCATTCTCAAATCTCTGGCTTGTAAATGATCTTAGTTCAATTGTAATGGCAAACCCAGTTTATCTAGCCTGAGATGATGCACACTCCTCTTAGGACTGAGTGTCTTTAAAATCTCTGGGAGGTTTGGAATACAATACAGAGATAATGAAGTGGATCAAACCCATAGTATTAATATCAATATGTGAAGTTCAAATAATGTGTGTCCAGTTGGTATTTAATGAGCTTGTGATGTTGAAGAGAATGTGGCATATTTTAGAATGACAGTTTAAACAGAGAGAACAGACAGATTCCAATTTTAAAATTTCATTAATTTGTGATATTTATTAAAGTACATATGTTGACTATATTTTTAAATGTACTGGAATGTTTAACTGAATTTGATATTCTTTACAAGTTTGACTTATTACATGTATGAGTTATCTAAGCAATTAGTAAGATTTTGCTTGTTGAGATCATAAGTTCATATGGCCAGGTAATTGAAGTGCTTAAAAAGAAAATCAGAAATATTAGACTTAGATATGCACTTTGAAATGTTGACGAGAACTGAGGTATCTAAGTTTACAAACAGGAATTCATTTAATTAAGCAGAATTTAGTCTATTTAGCCTGAGCTGATCTAACATTAATCGAAGGCTGTTTTGCAGTGATTGGCAAAATATACCAGATTTATGGAACAGACCAAGATTTTTAAATTGAATTTAAAGGCCAGGAGAAAACTACTTTTTAATTTATAATTTTCATGAATTAATGTAAAACCAAATAACTGCAAATAGTGTTTCTTACAGACAAAAGATGCCTCTTAGACATCAAAAAATTCAGTGACAGAATCTAGTCCTTCTCTCACAGACCATCTCAGTCACTATCCCAGGAACACTATGTATTTTCTGTATCAAGTACCAGACTAGTAGAAGCAGAAACTGAAGGCTAGCTCCTCAAGATGCCATTCTCAACTCCATCTCCCCTGCCTGTCTCCCATGACAGGGGGGTGGAAAACTCTAAAAGTCACTTTCCCTGCCTTCTTTATATCAAATGATGGCCTGTTACTTACTCCTGCTAAAAGAAAACTTCTGAGTATCTTCTGCTCCCCTGATAAAAGACACATATACGAGAGGAGAACTACTGACTAAGGGTAGCTCTTCCATCCTTCTTCTGCCTTGGAAAGCTTATGTGGTATCAGGACTTGCAGTGGCCATTTTGTGACCATGAGAGGAGAAGCACAAAACTGAAAAGCCAACATGCAAAGAATGGCAGAGCAGGAAGATAGCATGAGCCTGGGTCACTGAACTGTCAGAACAACCTTTTGACAGCTGGATTTTCTTATAACAGCATCTGGATTTTCTTATTCCTAAATAATAAATAGCTTTGTGTTCTAAGGCACTGTTAGTTTATTTTTCTGTTACTTTCAGGCAAAAATCTTCCTAATAGTTATACCAGAGAAGATCAACTAGAGTAGGAGGATCACATAGGCTCAAGACAGAAGAGGATCAAGAAGAGAGCCTTTTCAGACTCTCTCCTCAAAAATGTCATATAGCAGGTGCATAAAGCCAAGTCCCTACAAACATGACCACCATGCTCAGAAGCTTAAAGAAACTGCAAGGAGATGTAGGAGAGAGAGAAAATATGAAAAGATGTTTTCAATCTGAATGTGGCTGAATTATTTGTATTAACTAAGACATCAGAGATTTGGACTGAGTTTACCTGGAAGCAACTAGATTAAGAGCTTTTTTGCAATGTTTATGGTTATGGTTATTGTTGTTTTCTACTACTATAAGGTAGAGTAGGCACTTTAGAAAGAAATGAATTCACTAACAGAAAATTAAATGGTATGTTTTCATATTTGACTATGATATTCACACATTTGTATCTCCTTGCTAGCTGCTTAGATCTTAGGAGGCTACCTGGTATCATACAGGAGAGATGAACTGACAGAGGAATATGCTTACAGAAGATATATCAACCATCCCACAATAAATTAACATATATATCAAGTCCCTACTATAGTCTGGCTCTGCTAAAGCTTGCTTTTTCTAAAGCAAGTAGCTTCTAATATTTAGAGTAAACAGTTGACTTCAAGCACTTGGGTGATATAAACCACAAAAGCTGAGCATGAATCCAAACTAGAGTCTTCCCAAGGCTATTGGAAGGCTGAAAGCTCTGAAAAGAAGTTAAGCACTGGTCCAAAAAGAAGGTAAGAAACAGATGTTCTCCTTCCTCTCCTTTCCATTACTGGAATTGCAAATGTTTTACTTCTTTCCATACTGATCTCACCTATAATTTCTTAAATGTCTGAAGATTAATCCGGCTGAACTCAATAAACTTTTCTATGTTCTATGATACACACTTGGAATATAGTAAAAGCACTGTGCATGGAAAAGGTATTTCAGATGTTGCAGGGGTGGGAAGTATGAGAAGCCAACTCAAGCAAACCTAATTTACCAAAAGGGAGAGGAAGATGGAAGCCCACAAAGTCCAACCCAACAAGACTATTATTTTTAAATTTGGTTAAAAGGAAAAGTATCCACTTAATCTTCCTCATCAACATCAACTAAGAGAGGAAGCTTGAAAGTTTATCCCTTGATTTTCCTTTAGCATTGTAAGTAAAATGCACATTCTTGTTTACCTAAGCATTTCCAAAACTACAGAGTAAGCAAAATGGAATATAAACCGTTTTACATTTGGGTTCAGTTCATTCATTTAACTTTGATAAAAGTACATTGTAATTCAGTTTCTGCCAGAAATTCATTCAAGAGCAGGTCAATAAACAGAGCAGATGAAGCAATGAATGGATATATAACATTGTAACAATAAAGAACTAGCTGTTTCCAATTAATTGATGCCAAGCACTTTATATGGCCCGACATGGGTTAAATCACATTTCATTCATTAATTTAACTCTTATCAATTGAGTATCTCCTTACCAGACATCCCTTTTTTTTTGCAGTAGCTCACTCCACTCTTCTTCATGCTTCCTATCCTACTCCTCAGTTAACAGATGGTGTACTTTCTCTTTTTTATGAATAGAAGTTGTCTTGTCTTCCACTACACAGCCTCATATACGCATCAAACTAATGTTCAGTCAAACTACATCGACAACTCCTTGAGGTGACTGTCAGTATCTGTAAGCTGTCAGCAGAGAGATGTGCCCTCAGGGGGAAAAAGTCTTTTTTTAAAAATTTATTTACTTAAATTTGTTTCAGGTATACAGTACATTGGTTAGACATCTATATAGTTCATGAAACAATTCCCTCAATTGCTCCCTCCCTCCCCTGATCCTCCACCTAGCCAACATATTAATGTTAACTGCATTCTCTATGCCGTGCTCCCCATCCCCGTAAACAGAACCTTTCAATCTGCTTGTTATAATTTTGCCTACATCATGTTTATCTTTCAAATCACTTTTGTATTTTAAAGTACATATACAGTTTATGGTAAAACTTATCTTTTACTCTATCCTAGAGAATAAAAGTGGTAAAGTGGGGAGGGCTTGCTGATATTAAATATACATTTAGTATACAGATGGAAATACACAGATATATATATATATGTATTTCACATAATATATGTATCTATAAGCATATAGACAAAATTAATAATTAAGATATATGTCGATAGTACTTTATTATAAACATCTTTCATATGTATTATTCATTAATTGATTTATTTAAAAATATGTACTGGTCCTACTCTGTCAGTCAATAACAAAATATTAAATTAGTAAATAACAAAATATTTAAAGACAACAATTCTCATGAAGCCCAGCAAGTGGAGACATATAATTTTTTTAAATTATCATAAATGATTAGATCTTGATTTATAGCTTTTGTCTTGGTATAATTTAATAGCACCCACTTCCAATCTCAAAAATTTCCTGGTTGGTACAAAATTACGTATGTTGGCACTGTATAAACAAGTAAACTATGCATTTTGTTAAACAACATATAGAAAAAAGGAAAAGTAGAGCAGAATGGAAGAGTCTGAAATGTGAGGAAAGTGGTTGTCACTTTAAATAGAATGGTCACAATAGGCTTCATTTGAGCAGATTCCAAGAAAGTGTGGGTGCTAGCCACGTAGCTAGGTCTCTGACCAAATAGTGTTCCTGGAAGAGGTAAGAGCAAGCAAAAACCTCTGAGTTGAGATTGTGCCTAGTGTGGTTGAGGAATAACAAGAAAACCAGTGAGGCTGGAGTTAATGACAGCACTATATGAGGAGATGAGGCCTGAGTGGTAAAAGAAGGGCAAACCCTACTGTGAACTGCACATGCGAGGGATCTAGGTTGCATGCTCTTTATGAGAATCTAATGCCTGATGATCCAAGGTGGAGCTGAGGTGGTGATGCTAGTGCTGCGGAGCAGCTGCAAATACAGATTACATTAGCAGAGAGGTTTGACTACATGGAGACTGTAATAAATCAATTGCTTGCAGACTCATATCGAAACCCTATCAGTGAGTGGCAAGTGACAATTAAGCTGCATCCAGTGGCAGGCTTTATAGTGGCAAGTGAGTTGATATACTACAATTGTACTGCTGCACCTGGGGGCAGGCTTTAAGTTAGAATCCGACACTTATTTTAGTCCATGCGTGGCCTGCCCATTATTTTATTTGCCACTTCCATCCGTGCCTCTTTCCTGCACTGTGTACTGTCTCAGTCACAGTTTTGGTAAGCCCACTGGCTAACCCTAGCCAAAATGAGTAAAAAGCAAATGTCACTGGAGAGCTTCTTAGAAAAGGAGGAAAGACCCAATGATGAGGCAGCAGAAGAATCTAAGACTGCCAACAAAGAGAAAGCTGCATTTAAAAGAAAATACCAAGAGTCCTACTTAAATTACGGGTTCACTGCAATAGGTGGTCACATTCTCTGAGTCCACTTTGTGTAATATGTGGTGACCGGCAATCCAATAAAGCCATGAAACCTTCAAAACTGCTTTGCCACATGGAGACCAAGCACCCTGCATTAAAAGACAAGCCTTTGGAATTCTTCAAAAGAAAAAGACGTGAGTGCAAAGAACAGAAGCAATTATTGAAGGCCACCACTTCATCAAACGTGTCTGCACTGAGAGCATCATTCTCGGTGTCTAATCGCATTGCTAAAGCTAAGAAGCCCTTTACTATTGGTGAAGAGTTGATCCTGCCTGCTGCTAAGGACATTCGTCGTGAACTTTTAGGAGAGGCTGCAGTTCGAAAGGTGACAAGTGTTCCTCTTTCGGATAGCACCATAACTAGACGAATTATTGAAATGGCAGACGATATTGAGGCACAATTGTTAGAGAGGACTGATGAGTCACTGCGGTACACATCCAGGTTGATGAGTCTACAGATGTTGACAACGAAGCAACAATACTTGTTTTTGTGTGATGTATTTTTTCAGGAGGACATGCATGTAGATATGCTATGTGCACTTTTGTTGCCAACCAACACCACCGCTGCAGAATTATACCAGGAAAAGTGAACTGGTCATTTTGTGCCTGTACATGCACAGATGGAGGGGTCGCCATAATGGGACAGCTTTCTGGTTTCACTACTCAGGTCAAAGAGGTCGCTTCTGAATGTGAGTCTACACACTGTGTCATCCATAGAGAAATGCTAGCTAGCCAGAAAAACGTCACCTGAATTAAACAACATTTTGCAGGATGTGATTAAAATTATCAACCACATTAAAGTACATGCCCTTAACTCAGGTCTGTCCGTGCAGCTCTGTGAGATGGATGCAGAGCATACGCGTCTTCCCTTATACACAGATGTGAGAGGGCTTTCTGAAGGTAGATTGCTGGCCAGCGTTTCTGAGTTATGAGAGCCACTCCAGAGATTTCTTTCAGAACAATCGCCACTGGCAGCATATTTCAGTGACACAGAATGGGACGCAAAACATGCTTACTTGTGTGACATATTCGGCTTGCTTAACCAACTCAATCTGTCACTTCAGGGGAGAATGAAAACTGTGTTCAAGTCAGCAAATAAAGTGGCTCCATTCAAAGCCAAACTGGAATTATGGAGGTGACAAGGGAACCTTGGGATTTTTGACATGTTTCAAACATTAGCAGAGATTTTGAGAGAGACTGAGCCAGGGCCTTCTTTCTCCCAGCTGATGCATGATCACCTGTCTCAGCTTTCAAAAGAGGTTGAGCATTACTTTCCAAGCACAAAAGACCCTTGAACTGGGAAGGAATGGATCCGCGACCTGTTTATGAATAAACCGGGTGAATCAACTTTGTCCATGCTAGAAGAGGATCAACTGCTTGAAATCACAAATGATGGTGGCCTTAAAAGTATATTTGAGACAACTTCAAATCTCCCTACATCCTGGATTAAAGTTGAGAGAGAATATCCTGAGATGGCCACAAAAGCACTGAAAAGCCTGTTTCCATTTCTAACATCCTATCTTTGTGAAGTAGGGTTTTCTGCAGTGACAGCAACCAAAACGAGATTACAGAGTAGACTGGAAATAAGCAACATACTTTGAGTGTCACCCATCACTCCCAGATGGGACTAGTTGCAGAAAAACAAACTCAGGGCTCCCACTGATTCTGCATTATGGTGAGTTGTGTAATTATTCCATTATATATTACAATGTAATAATAATAGAAATAAATGCCACAATACATGTAATGTGCTTGAATCATTCCAAAACCATCCCTCCACCCCCGTCCGTGGAAAAATTGTCTTCCACAAAAATGGTCCCTGGTGCCAAAAAGGTTGGGGACCGCTGCTCAAGGAGCGATATTGCATAATGAGAAGAGGAAATGAATAGACGGAACTGAATTTATAACCTACCTTGACACGTTTTGGCTGCAAATTTAGCACTAGTTACCTAGCATATGCCTCTTGAGATTTTCAACAACTTTAAATACCATAAAGTCTAAAAAACACAGCAGGTATGTTCTAGTGGGCTGATGCAACTACCTGGAACTCTGCTCCCCTAGATATTTATCTGATTGTTTCCTATTTGCTCAAATTTCACCTCTTCAGAAAGGCCTTCCTTCACTATCCAGCTTCATTTTCTTCAGAGCACTTATCACTATCAGAAATTAAATTAATATTGAATTATGCATCTATAGTCTCTCTTACCAACTAAGTCAGTTCCATGAAGGCAGGAATTTTATTTTTCATTAGTACATCCCCAGGACCTAGAACAGTGGTTCCACAGAATATCTGATGAAGAACTGAGTCTTGTGTCCCTCTCTGTTCACTTCATCAGTCACTGGGAAACACTGGTCTACTGTCAATGCTTTGGGCTCTTTCCCATTTCAAGGGCTTTGTAACTAGAGTTCTCTGCCTGGTGCACTCTTCCTCCCACTCTTTGTCTAGTGAACCTTTATTCATTTTTCCAATCTCAGCCCAAATGGCGACTTCCTTACCGTAGGCATCCCTGATCTTGGACTAGCTCAGTTACCCTTATTATAAGCTCTAAGAGCAAAATGTACTTTTCCTTCATAGCACTTACCACAGTTCTTAATTATTTACTTGGGTGATTATTTAAGATCTGTGCCCTCCACTGGAATACAAGCTCTATGAGTTTACTGTTGTTTATACCCACTACCTAACACATAGTAGACACTAAATAAGTATATACTAAATGGATAAAGGAAGAAATGCATGCATATGCAGGAAATTCAGCAGATAGAATAGAAATCTTGCATGTTTATTAAAAACCCAAAGAATTGGGTTTGGAAAAAAAGATACGTTTCAGGAAATATATAAACTCTGAAAATATATATTGGGGCCATGCTTCCCCTTGCAAACTAGAAAAGATTCACTGGCAAGAAGGCAAAGGTGTTCCAGTATACATGAGTAAGTAGGAAATCCAAAGGTCATTTCAAAATATTGTCCAATGGGCACACAAGCAATTTCCCTTGAAATTGTTTTTCCTGTCGATCCTATTTTCTTTCAAAAAATTCACCGAGAGGGCTTGCACTCTCTCTCTGTTACTTCTTATAAACAAGTATGTGGTTCATTGACTCCAACTCTAAAAGCAGTTCCAATTTCATGGTGAGGCTGCAGAGTGAATATAACAGCTAACTGGATAGCTATGCCTTCAACACACAAACAAACTCCATTAAGAATTGGAATCCTTAAATCATGGGTCTTTGTTTGGTGTCTTCTACACTTCAGTAGGAAAGGATATTAGGAACCACATAGTTCACTTGACATTTACATGTGCACTTAACATTTGTAAGTATACTTGACATTTATGATCAAAATTTGGCCCTTGGCACTAAATTGATTTAAAGACGAGAGTTACTGAGAGAGGGGAGCATTTCTCCTAAGTAAAGAGGGAATCAACACAATCAAACTTTATACGCCAAATACTTTCTTTCTTTAGCAGAAAAAGGACAATACTTAATGTTTACTGGATCCTGCCCTCCATGACCAATAGTGATGGAGGTAACATATACAAATTTTGTCTTGGTTAGGTAATTTGTTGTCCTTTGTTAGAGAGAAAAAATAAAACTATTGGATAATGCATACCTATGTACATAAATCAACTTGCAGCAAATCATCCCATCTCCTTCAAGCATTCCGGGCCCCCTAATCTATGACTCACTCACCCCAATTTTTCTCCTCTTTCCCACAGTATCCTATGACATCCTAGTACAGTGGAGAACATCAGAGAGACATCATTGAAAATGTAAAGGAGACAATGGTTTGGACAGTTGTTCCCACCTCACCAGATTGGATGACTTACCTTCTTTATTACTCTGATTTTTATAGCTTATTAACAAAATCAGGCTAGTCAACTGAGTTTATTTTTTTGTTGCTTAAAGATGAACAAACTACAACCTATCCACAGGCAAAATCTAGTCCTCCAGTTGTTTTTGTCAACAAACTTATTGCAACACAGCCATGCCCATTCATTTATGCAGGGTCAATTGCTGCTTTTATGACACAGTGGCAGAGTTGAGTAGTTGCAACAGAGACCATCTGTCCCACAAAGCCTAAGATATTTACTATCAAGCTCCTTATAGAAAAAGTTTACTGACTCTTATCTTAGACCGTGGTTATCTGATAATTGAAAAAAAAATCTGGACAACTTAAAATAGTAAATCGTGTTAATAAATGAAATATGTCCTCTCTATGTTGGTAACTCTTCCAACAACAAAAGCCTTTAACCTTTAAGCAATAAGTTGTTTTTATTTTTGCTTCAAATCATCATAAAATTTAGTCAGATTGCCCTCTCTCCACTATAAAATGTATTATACATGAAATAGAAGATACTGAACATAATTTAATAACATAGCATAAGAGAATAAGTCTGATCTTTGGAGTTTAGCCAGAGATTTGACAGAATTTATGCTAATTCCATTAACAAATAGTCTACATTTTCTAGACAAGATGGCAGGGTAAGTAAATGCTGTGCTTGTCTTCTCCCATGACCATATTAAAATTATAACTAAATTATAGAACAATTAACTTGGAGAACCACCTGAAGTCTAGCTGAAGATATCACCTATAATTATGGATATAAAAAAGAGGCCACATCGAGACTGCCAGGAGGGGCAGAGTCACAAGACAGGCTGACTCCACAGTGTGTGGCAGTTGAACATGAGAAAGAATATCTTGGCTGCAGAGGTCTCCCTGAAGGATTGAGGGGCCCCAGATCCACACCAGGGCTCCCCAGTACAGGGTTCCAGTGCTGGGAAGAGGAGTCCCCACAAAATATGGCTGCAAAAATCAGTGGGGATTCTGACCATATGGATGAGACAGAAGGAATCTGGAAATCTAGACATCTCCCTTAAAGGGCTTGCACATGGACTCATTGGCTTGAATACACACATACTGGGTTCCAACAGAGAAACAGGAGCTCAAGAGGTACCAGAGAAATACAGGGAAAGACTGAATTAAGGGCTGGAGAAACAACCACCATTGTCCCTTTGTTGGGCCTTCCTCCTGTGCAGTCTACAGACAGGTACCATCTTGCCTGTGTTGAATTATCCCCTCACATGGCCAATTTTGAATGTGCATTGGCCTGGCCAGACCTGCCCGCTCTACTCCGTGTCTCCCTGGAACCCCACCCCACCCAACTTGCAAACTGCTTGCTCAGCAACCATCCTTGCTCTCCACAGAAGGATCATTCAACAGCAATCAACATGCCTCTGCTTGTGCACCTCAGGAGAAACTTTTGCTGGTGAGCTACCAGCCCCAGCCCAATCTGCAAAATCTCTTGAACAATCTCAAGGGCCTACAGGCCCAAGGTGGGCAGTGGCTAGCTTTGGTGTGAGTTGAGACTTCTGAGAGTGGCCACAGGCTCAGCACTGGCAACAAAACTAAACCTGCATTGGCCTCATGAAATCCCATTGCTTTATCTGAGTGACTCTTTGGGACCTCCACCCCACCCAACTTGTGAACTGCTGGAGGCATATTCATGGCTGGGTAACCAGCCCCACTGAGACCTCTTGGCATGAGGCTCTTTTAGCAACAATCGACAGGCCTCGGCTCACACACCTCGGGAGACAATCTGAGTGGCAGGCAAACAGCCCCAGTCTGAGCTACAGTATTTCTTGAACAAATCTCGGGTGACTATGGACCCAAGATGGGTGATGGCTAACCTCAGTGTGATCTGAGACTTTTGCAAGAGGTCACAAGATCAGCACTAAAACCAAACCTGAATCTACATTGGCAAGGTGAAATCTACTCATTTTACCTTGGTGGCTCGCTGGGACCATGCCCCACCCAAATCACATAGACTCAAAGGATCTTTCAGCTGCTGAGACTTACAAACAGTCTACAGTCAGCCTCAGATTTATGGGGTACCCTGGACCTTTTGCTAAGCTGCCCAAGGCCTGGTACTGGTGGTGGCCAGCCTTAGTCCACAGCATGGCCTCTCTCACTTGCCTCCAGGCCTAGCGCAGGCAGAGAAAAACCATGGATTGCTTTGTAGGTCATAAGAGGTAGCACCAGGGAGTCAGAGGCAGCAGCTGAACTTGGCCTGCACCACAGCCCCTCACAAAAAGCCCCAGAACCAACACAGTGGGAGGCTGGCACAAGACGACAACAGAGCACCACCTGATTATTTCCACAAGCAACACACCCAAAGGGTGATCTCAACAGGTACATGAGCCTGTTGGGGTGAATCCCACTCCATGGAGTCAACCCCCACACAGCAGCTCATACCCTGCTGGCATGGCCAATACTCACAGCCAGTCAGCCCGAGAGTCAATCCTATCCACTGACTTACTAACAGCAATAAAAGCTTAACTAAAACAGGAGAGCACACACAACTCACAAAAGGGACACTCCTGGAGTACACCGCACAGGTGATCAGGGAGACTGTGCCACAGGGTTATACATGGTGCCTATTACATAAGGCTCCCTGGCCAAGACTGGGAGACATAGCAAATATACCTAATGCATAAACATGAACACAGGGTGGCAATTAAATAGAGAAAACAGAAAAAGTCCCAAGTGAAACGAGAGGAGAAATCTCCAAAAAAAGAACTAGACAAAATGGAAAAAAAGCAACCTATCAGATACAAAGTTCAAGACAGTGGTTATAAGGATGCTCAATGATCTAAGGGGATGAATAAGTAATCTCGGTGAGAATTTCAATAGAGAGATAGTAAGTCTAAAAAAAGACACAGAAACCATAAAAAGAAACCAGTCAATAATGAAGAATACAATAAGTAAAACGAAGAATACACTGGAAGGATTCAACAGTAGATCAGATGACACAGAGGACTGATTTGGAAGACAAGGTAACAAAACACACATAATCAGAAAAGCAAAAATAAAAAGTCAAAAAAAATGAGAAAAGATTAAGGGATCTCTGGGACAACACGAAGCCTGTCAACATTTGCATCACAGGAGTACCAGAAAAAGAAGAGAGACCCAAGGGATTGAGAAAATATTTGAAGAAATAATGACTGAAAACTTTCCTAACCTGGTGAAAAAAATAGACATAGAAGTCCAGGAAGAACAAAGACATTCAAAACAAGAGTAACACAAATGGGCCCACACCAAGACAAATCATAATTAAAATGGCAAAGGTTAAAGACAAAGAAAGAATCCTAAAAGCTGCAAAAGAAAGACAGTCAGTTACTTACAAGAGTACTTAAAAAAATGGCAGCTGATTTATCAACAGAAACTTTGCAGGCCAGAAGGGATGGCTCGAAATATTCAAAGTGATGAGGAGCAAGGACCAACAACCAAGACAATTCTACACAGAAAGTCTATCAATTTAAATTAAAGGTGAGATAAAGAGATTCCCCAAAAGGAAAAAACTAAAGGAATTAATCACCAAAAAGCCAGTATTGCAAGAAATGTTAAAGGGACTTCTTTAGGAAGAAAGGAGGAAAAAGAAAATAAATACGAATAATAAAATGGCAATAACTATGTACCAATCAATAATCACTTTAAAGGTAAAGGGATTAAATGCTCCATTCAAAAGATATAGTGTAGCTGAATAAATAAGGAAACAAGACTCATATATATGCTAGCTACAAGAGATCAGCTTCACACACAGATACACACAGACTGAAAGTAAATATATGGAAAAAAGACATTGCATGCAAATGGAAATGAAAAAAGAGTTGTAGTACCAAAACTTATATCAGACAAAACAGACTTTAAAACAAAGGCTATAATAAGAGAAAAGAAGGTCATTACATAATGATAAAGAGATCAATCCAACAAGACGACATAACCCTAGTAAACATTTATGCACCCAAAGCAGGAGCACCCACAAATATAGAGCAAATATTGACCAACATAAAGGAAGACAGTAATACAGTCACAGTAGTAAACTTTAACACTTCACTGACACCAATGAACAGATCTTCCAGACATAAAATCAAGAAGGAGACAGTGGCCTTAAATAACACATCAGATCAGATAAATTTAACTGATATTTTTAGAGCAATTCACCCCAAAGCAGCAGAATATACATTCTTCATAAGGGCATATGGAACTTTTCCCAGAACAGACCACATGTTAGGCTACAAAACAAATAAATTTAAGAAGATTGAAATCATACCAAGCATCTCCTCAGATGGCAATGTTATGAAACTAGAAATCAACTATAAGAAAAAAAATGGGAAAATAAGCAAAAACATAGAAACTAAATAACATGAATAAGTTAACGATGAGATCAAGAAAGAAATCCAGATACCTGAAGACAAATAAAAATGAAAACACAATGACTCAAAATCTGTGGTATAGAGCAAAAGCAGTCCTAAGAGGGAAATTCATAGCAGTACAAGACTGAATCAATAAGAAACAGAAAATGTGAACCAATTGATGACTGCTAACAAAATCTGTAATTTAAAAAACTCCCCAAAGAACAAAAGTCCTGGACCAGATAGCTTCACAGGTGAATTTTACCTAATATTCAAAAAAGAATTACCACCTATTCTTCTCAAACTATTCCAAAAATTTAAAAAGGAGGAAAGGCTCTCAAGCTCATTTTATGAGGCCAGCATTACCCTGATTCCAAACCCAGACAAAGACATTACATAAAAATTATAGGCCGATTTTCCCGATGAACATAGATGCAAAAATCCTCAACAAAAATATCCTCAACTGAATTTAGCAATACATTTAAAAGATCATACAACATGACCAAGTTAGATTTATTCCTGGGATGCAAAGTTGTTTCGATATACACAAATCAATTAATGTGATTAACCACGTTAACAAATTGAAAAATAAAAATTAGATGATCACATCAATAGATGCAGAAAAAGCATTTGACACAATCCACAATTTGACTCTCGGCAAATTAGGAACAGAGGGACCGTACTACAACATAATAAAAGCCATATATGACAAACCTACAGCGAACATTACACTCAACAGTAAAACTAAAAGCATTTTTCTTAAGAAGAGGAACAAGACAAGGAAGTCCACTTTCACCGCTTTCATTTGACATAGTATTGGAAGTCCTAACCTCAGTAATCAGACAAGAAACAGAAATAAAAGACATCAGAATTGGAAAGGAAGAAATAAAACTGTCATTATTTGCAAAAGACATACTATAGAGAACCTTAAGATTCCACCAAAAAATTGTTAGAACCAAAAAATGAATTCAGTAAAGTAGCAGGATACAAAATTAATATTCAGAAGTCAGTAGCATTTTTATACATGGATGATTAAGTATCAGAAAGAGAAATTAAGAACACAATATCATTTAAAATTGTGTCAAAAATTATATAATACCTAAGAATAAATTTAAACAAGGAAGTAAAAGACTTGTACTCAATAAATTATAAGTCACTGAGAAAAAAAACTGAAGAAGATACAAACAAATGAAGTATATACCATGACCTTGGATAGGAAGAATTAACATTCATAAAATGTCTATAATATCCAAAGCAATCTATGCATTCAATGCAATCCTTATCAAAACACAATGGCATTTTCTTTTTAGTAATTTTTTAAATTTTTAAATTATAGTTGGCATACAATGTTAGTTTCAGCTATATAACATTGATTACACATTTATATAACTAACCAAGTGCTCACCCTGATAAATCTAGTACCCTTCAGACACTGTACATAGTTATTGCAATATTATTGATTATATTCCCTATGCTATAATTTACATCCCAATAACTATTTTGTAGCTACCGATTTGTACTTAATCTCTTCCATTTTCACCCATTCCCTCACCCCGCCTCCCATCTGGCAACCATCAAAATGTTCTCTGTATCTATGAGTGTTTCTGATATGTTTCTCCATTTATTTTGTTCTTTAGATTTCACATGTAAGTGAAATCATAAGGCATTTATATTTCTCTTTCTGACTTACTCCACTCAGCACAATACCTTCTAGGTTCATCCATGTTGTTGCAGATGACAAGATTTTATTCTTTTCTTTGACTAATAGTCCACTGTATATGTGTACCACCTCTTCTTTATCCATTCATCCACTGATGAACACCCAGGCAGCCTCCAAATCTTGATTACTGTAAATAATAGTGCAATGAATACATAAATTCTCATGTTGCTTCTAAGTAATGTTTTGGGTTTCTTCAGATAAACACCCAAAAGTGTGATTGCTGGGTCCTTCTTTGGCTCTTGCTATAACTTTTCTTTCAAAATCTATTTTGTCTATTATTAACCCAGCTTTTTTGATTGTTTCTACTTTTATGAAACATCTTTTACCTTTACTTTCAGTCTGTGTGTGTCTTTTGATCTGAAGTGAGTCTCTTATAAGCAGTATATGTAATGGTTTTGATTGGAGCATATAATTCATTTACATTTAAAGAAATTGTTGTTAGATATGTAATTATTGACATTTTATTATTCATATTTTTGACATTTTTTTTTCCTTTTTCTTCTTCTTAAAAGAGTCCCTCTAATACTGGCTTGGTGGTGATGAACTCCTTTATCTTTTTTGTGCCTGGGAAGCTCTTTATCTGTCCTTCAATCATAAATGATAGCTTTTCTGGGTAGAGTAATCTTGATTGTGGGTCCTTGCTTTTCATCACTTTGAATATTTCATGTCCACCCACTCTGGCCTCCAAAATTTCTGTTGAAAAATCAGTCTTATGGGAGCTCCCTTGCAGGTATCTAACTTTTTCTCTTGCTGCTTTTAAGATTCTCTCTTTGTCTTTAACCTTTGGCATTTTAATTATGTGTCCTGGTGTGGGCCTCTTTGGTTTCATCTTGTTTGGTACTCTCTCCTCTTTCTGGGCTTGTCTATTTCCTTAACCAAGTAAGGGTAGTTTTCCATCATTATTTTTAGAAATAGGTTTTCAATTACTTGCTCTCTCTCTCTCCTCCTTCTAGGATCCCTATGATACGAATGTTGGTGCACTTGATGTTGTCACAGAGGCCCCTTAGACTATCCTCATCTTTCTGAATTATTTTTTTTCTTGTTGCTGTTCTAATTGGGCATTTTCTGAAATCTTCTTTTCTAAATCGCTTATTGCATCCTCTGTTTCATCTAATCTACTGTTGATTGTTCCTAAGGTATTCATTTCAATTATTGTATTCTTCATTTCTGCTGGGTTCTTTTTTATGTTTTATATCTCTTTGTTCAAGCTCTCACTGAGTTCCTCTACTCTTCCCCTAAGTTCATTGAGCATCCTTATAACCAGTGTTTTGAACTCTTCATCTGGTAGATTGCTTGTCTCTGTTTTGTTTATTCTTTTTCTGGAGCTTTGTTCTGTTCTTTTACTTGGGACATGCTTCTTTGTCTCCCCATTTTGGCTGCCTCCCTGTGTTTTATTTTTTCCTATGTATTAGGTATGGCTACTAAGTCTCTTGCTTTTAGTAGAGTGGCCTTATATAGTAGGTATCCTGTGGGCCCCTGTGGCACAGTCTCCTTGGTCACCTGAGCCAGGTGCTCCAGGTGTGTCTCTTGTGTGGGTTGTGTATGTCCACCTATTGAAGTTGAGCCCTGGTTGCTCTCCGCAGGTCAATGGGAGGAACTGATCCTTGGGCTGATTAGTTGTGAGGACTGGCAATGCCTACAGCGGAAGAGCTGGTATACAGAAGTTGACCCTACTGAGCAAGATTCACTTTAGCATGGCTCTGGCGCCTGCCCAGTTTGCCCTTTGGGTGTGTTGTCTTTGGATGTGGCCCTGGGTTGTGTTTCAGCTCACACTGAAGCTGTACACTGGACATGCATGCAGGGGCCTCCTAGAAGCAGCCCTGTTGCAGGCCAACTTCAGCCACATCCTGTACCTTTCCAGAGCCATGTTGTATGAGCCACCAAGCAATCCGCAGATGGCTGCCACCTGCACAGGGCTGGAATATGCCTTGAGAAACCAAGCCATAAAGCAAGGTTGGCTGCCACTAGTACCCGGCTTGGGGCTTCTCAGCAAGTTACAGGGCATATAGAGGCCAGATGCTCCTTGTTTACATTTTGTAAACCTTTGAGAGATTTTAGAAAAGTTCAGAGCATGAGCAAAGAGAAGCCATTTGTATAGAAAAGCCACTAAAGCAACTTAGGTTGGTCTGCAAGTTGGGTTGAATGGAATCCCCTGAGCAGGGTGAACGGTGTTAGCCAGGTTGATAGGGACTCATATATGGTGACCATCAGCATCTGCACATCTGTTGGGGGAGGGCTCAACAAGGGAACCATGCCCTCTGCCAGTACTTCTGCCTGGGAGAAAGCTGCCCTTCCAGTCCTTGCCCTGAAGTCCTTAATGTATGTCCCTGGTGCCTTTCGAGTTGCTGCCCCAGAGCTCAAGCTCAGAGTGAGTGAGTCCGTCAGAGATTAAGTCTGCACACACTGGTCCCTTAAATTGAATGTCTGTGCCTCCACAGGCACTCCATCTCACTCAGCCACAATTTCTACTGGTTTTCAGGGCCAGAAGTTGTGGCAACTTCTCTTACTGTCATGGGAATCCTGAGATGGAGAGCCAAAAGTGGGACCAGAAACCCTCGCTCCTCCAAGGGGACCTCCGACATACCCCTCCTGATTTTCAACCAACACGTGGATGTGGAACCAGCCCGTTCTGCAATGCACCCCTCTCATCAGTGTCAAGATGGCCTCCTTTGTGTGTTCTCAGTTGCAGAACATCTGTTCAGCTAGACTTCAGGCAACTCCAAATTATGCTGTTCTATAGTTTAGTTGTAATTTTATTTATTTATTTTTTTTAGGCGAGGCAACCCTTGGTTGACCTTACAGATTGCAAGGACCTTGTCAATTTACAATCACTTATTTTTTAAGCCTACAGCACCTGGTCTTCCTAGGTGGTCTCCCATCCAAGTACTGATCAGGCCTGACCCTGCTTAGCTTCCGAGATCAGATGGGATTGGGATTGTTGAGGGCGGCATGGCCATAGACGTTTAGATATAATTTTGATGTTATTGTGAGAGGAGGCAAGCGCAGCATTTTCTACTCCACTATCTTGACCAGAACCTCACCCAATGGCATTTCTCAGAGAGCTAGAACAAATAATCCTAAAATTTTTGTGTAACCATAAAAGATCCCAAATAGCCATGACAATTTTGAGAAAGAACAAAGTTCTTTCTCACACTACCTGATATCTAACTACACTACAAGGCTATAATAATCAAAACAGCATGGTACCAGCATAAAAACAAACACATCGATCAATGGAACAGAATAGAGAGCCCAGAAATTAAGCCCTGCCTCTATGGTCATTTAATCTATGAGGAGGTGAGAATATACAATGGGGTAAAGACAGTCTATTCAATAAATGGTGTTGGGAAAACTGGATAGATACATGCAAAAAAATGAAACTGGACCAACTTCTTTCACCATATATAAGAATAAACACAAAATAGATTAAAGACTTCAATGTAAGACCCAAACCATAAAACTCCTAGAAGATAGTGAAGAAGCTCTCTGACATTGTTCTTAGTAAGATTTTTTTTCTGATATGACTCCTAGGGCAAGGGAATCAAAAGAAAAAAATAAACTGGGACTACGTCAAACTAAACAGTTTTTGCACAAATTAAACAATCAACAAAACAAAAAGACAAACTATTGAATGGGAGAATATATGTGCCTACAATACATCTGATGAGGGATTAATATCCAAAATTTATAAAGAACTCATATAACCCAACACCAAAAAACAACCAATCTAATTTAAAAATAGGCAGAAGACCTGAACAGGTTTTTCTCCAAAGAGGACATACAGATGTCCAATAGACATATAAAAAGATGCTCAACATCACTAATCATCCGAGAAATGCAAATTAAAACCACAATGAGATATCACCTCACGTCTGTCAGAATGGCTATCAATAATAAATCAACAAACAACAAGTGTTAGCAAGAATGTGAAGAAAAGGGAACCCTCGTGCACTGCTGGCGGGACCGTAAATTGGTGCAGCCACTATGGAAAACAGTTTGAATGTTCCTCAAAAAATTAAAAACAGAACTACCTTATTACCCAGCAATTGCACTTATGGGTATTTATCACACACAAAAAAATACTAATTCAAAAAGATATATGCACCCAAATGTTCACAGCAATGCTATTCACATTAGCCAAGATATGGAAGCAAACTACGTGCCCATCAACAGATGACTGAATAAAGAGGTGGTACATATATACCATGGAATATTACACGACCATAAAAAAATAAAATCTTACCATTTGCAACAACATGAATGGACCTAGAGGGTATTATGCTAAGTGAAATACATCAGAGAAAGAAAAATACTATATGATTTTACTTATATGTGGAATATGAAGAACAAAATAATCAATCAAAGAAAATGAAAACAGACTCACAGATATAGAGAAAAAGCTGTTGGTTGCCAGATGGGAGGAGGGTTAAGGAGCTGGGTGAAAAAGTTGAAGGGATGAAGCAGCACAAATTGGTACATACAAAATAGTCACGGGGATATTCATGAAGTACAGCATACGGAATATAGTCAATAATATTGTAATAAGATTATACTCATCACTCAATCAACCACAAAATCTAGGTGGGCACTAAAGTAATTGGGGGGATCACCTTATACATTATATAAATGTCTAACCACTATGTTGTATACCTGAAACTAATTTTTTGAAAAGTAGCCCAATGAGTTATACATAAGCTCCAAGCCCTGTTAGATATTTCCTTTTTTGTATTCCTCTATTTTGAACAACTGCTATGTTCCCAAGAACTTGTTAGCTATGGGCCCTCCCTGGAAAAGAAAAAACTGAGGTCATATCCTCCATTTGGTGGCAATTTGCTCACCTAACCTGCTGACCTTTCTCCGTGTTCTCTATGCTCACCAGCACTGTTTTAACCTAGATCCAACTTCCTGTTTCCTAATAAAAGCCAATCGACATCGAAACCAGAAATATTGTCCCTGTTCTGAGCAACAGTGGGCCTGAAACTGAAGTTGCAGGAGACATTACAAAAAACTAAATAGTCATTATCAACTGACAGCAGACCTTTTATCAATTTAGTTAACCATCTCTGGCAATGACTCTCTTTACAAGAGTGAAACAGCTAGAGTGTGGCTATTTAAATACTGTAAGAATTAGAAGGGTCAGGAGATAGAGTTTAGCCTCATTGAGCTTTTGCAAATAATGATGAATGAGATCTTTCACCTTGGTCTTAGAGAGGATTTTATGAATCTGACGTCAAAGGCAAGAGAAATAAAAGCAAAAAATAAATTGAGACTATCTCAAACTAAAAAGCTTCTGCACAGCAAAAGAAACCATCAGCAAAGCAAAAAGGCAACCAACTGAATGGGAGAAGATATTTGCAAGCAACATCTCCAATGAGGAGTTTTATCCAAAATATATAAAGAACTTACACAACTCAAAAACAAACAAACAATAACAACAACAAAAAACAATCCAATTAAAAACCGGGCAGAGGACATGAACAGATAATTCTCCCAAAACAAATAGCCAACAGACATATGGAAAGATGCTCAAGTTCACTAGCTATCAGGGAAATGCAAATCGAAATCACAATGAGGTACCACCTCACACCTGTTAGAATGGCTATTATTAACAGGGCAAGTAATAACAAGTGTTGGAGGGATTGTGGGGGAAAAAGAACCCTCATATACTGCTGGTGAGAGTGTAAACTGGTATAGCCACTAAGGAAAACAGTATGTCGGTTCCTCAAAAAACTAAAATAGAATTACCATATGACCCAATAATCTGTTTTCTGTTTCCTCAAAACTTTAAAACATTTATCTGCAGTGATATATGCACCTCAAAGTTCATAGCAGCGTTATTCACAATGGCCAAGACATGGAAACAACCAAATTGTTCTTTGATAAATGATTGGATAAAGAAGTGGTAAATATATACAATGAAATAATACTCAGCCATAAGAAAAGATGAAATACTGCCATTTGCAACAACATAGATGGATCTTGAGATTATCATACTAAGCATAATAAATGAGACAGAAAAAGTTGAGAACCATATAATGATTTCACTCACATGTGGGATATAAAACTGAAAGCAGCAAATGAACAAACAAGACAAACAAAAACTCTTAGACACAGACAACAGTTTAGTGGTTACCAGAGGGGAAGAAATATGATGGGGGGTAAATAAGGGTAGAGGAGGTCAAATGTGTGGTGACAGAGGGAGATTTGACTTTGGATGGTGAACACCCAATACAGTATACAGATGATGTATTATAGAATTGTACACTTGAAACCTATATAATTTTATTAACCAATGTCACCCCAATAAATCTAATAAAAATTTTTAAAAGTCATAGTTCCATGGTCTCCATAGCTATTGAGATTATACTCATCACTCAATCAACCACACCAGATCAAAGAATTCCCTGCCTCAGAGGCTGGACTTGGAGCAGCTCCTCTGAAACCTCACACCAGGCTTCCTATAATCAGGAATGCAGCTTTCCCCTGTTCCCCTCCACAGAATGAGTTATCTGGAGGAGGCAATCCAGTCTAAGTTATGAAAGCCTATTAGAGATCATCCTGGCTTGGTCACGAGGAAGACTCAGAATTGAAAACCTAACAACTTGGCCCTTATGCTCCACAGGGTGATTCCACAGAGAACTAGCTGATACATTTATGCAGAAGACATCATCACCTTGTTTTCCAGAAGCTGAGCCTGGAAAAAGTTTTATTATATTCTCTCACTGATAGAGTGTATGTGCAATGGCTGTCCTTAGGCATGAGGGTTCTAGAACAAAATCTCCACATTTCATCACTTCAGAGGGCACTATTCAAATTGCAATCTATGTGAGTGGTGTCTCCTTGAAATTGTATTGTGCACAACTTGCAGAATCACAGTGTGCTAAGCAGAATAATGGTCCTAAAGATACCCATGTCCTTAATCCTAGATATGACAATATGTTAGGTTACTTGGCAAGGGAAAATTAAGGTTGAAGATGAAAATAAGGCTGCTAATCCACTGACCTTGAGAGAGGGAGTTTACTCTGTGTGATGGTTAATTTTATGTGTCAATCTAGCTGGGCCAAAGTGCCTACTTATTTGATCGAACATTGTTCTGGATGTTTCAGTCAGGGTGTTTTTAGATAAAATAAACATTTAAGTCGGTGAACTTTGTATAACGCAGACTTCCCTCCATAATGTGGGTGGGCCTCATCCAATCAGTTGAAGGTCAAAGGAATTCTCCACCACATGGCCTTTAGACTTGAACTGCAACATTGGTCCTTCTCTAGTCTCCAACTGTTAGCCCACCCTGAAGATTTTGGACTTGCCAGCCTCTACATTTGCATGAGCCAATTCCTTAAATCAATCTCAGTCTTTCAGTCTCTCTCAGTCTCTCTCTCTCTTTCTCTCCACCCCCACACACATACATACACACACACACACACACTATGGGTTCTGTTCCTCTGGAGAACCCTGGCTAATATACTGTAGTTTATCTTGTTGGACCCAATGCAATCACAAGGGCCCTTTAAATATAGAAGAGGGTGACAGAGAAGTCAGGGTGATGGGATGTAAGAAAAGCTAAACTCACTATAGGGACCATGAGCCAAGGAATGGCAGCTTCTAGAAGCTGGAGAAGGCAATGAAACATATTTGCCCCTAGAGTCTTCGGAAGAAATGTAGCCCTGCTGACATCTTGATTTTAGCCAAAGGAGATTCATTTTGGACTTTTCCCCAGAACTGTTAAGAGAATACATGTGCATTGCTAAACTGCTAAATCTGTAATATCTTGTTCAGCAGCAACAGGGAATTAATACAGCAAGGAAATGGCCCTTCTTTGGAGTCTGACACATCGGGGTTCTCACTAGTTTCTACTACCTACCGCAGGCCTGTGACTCCTTATCTGAGATTCCAAAGTCTAAAAAGCTTTGAAAAATAAAGATGTTTTATAACTTATTTGGCAGTAATACGTAATTTGATCTGGACTAATATGGAGATACTTATAGTCTTCGTTTATCTCACTTCATGTGAATATTCATATATTTCAATGCATAAATATTAATGTATTTGATTTTGTGTTGTTATCACTGACCCTACTAATGATGTTAAGTAAAATATGGTACATATACTGTATATCTTTCTAAAGTCCAGCAATTTCAGAATTTTGAAACATATATGACTTCAGATAAAAGATTGTGGATCTACCTGTGTATGATCTTGTGGAATTTATTTACTTCTTTAAGTATCAGTTTCCTCATCTGTATTACTAACTATTCAATAATTATAATAGGTGTTAGCTATTATTACCCCCTTTTTCTCTTTGCCTCATTCCTTTTACCCTTTGCCTATGCTTGTATCCCACATGCACCTACTACATTCTACAAATATTTGAGTGCCCACTATGTATCAGGTGCCTTGCTCCCTCTCTCTTCTTCAGTGCTTGTACTGAAACAATTCCCTCACAGATAACCATTAAAAAAACTGGCCCAAACTGTCCGCAACAGACCATCTCTGAACCCAATAGACAAACAACATTGAGGAATGTACTGGTCAAAGGATCAGAGAATAAGTAGGAAGAAAACATTTGTTTGCTGAGTAGAGGCAAGCAAACATTTATTAAAAACCCTATGCATACTGTAGAGCTGAAAACAAAGAATCACACAGACACAGTCTCTGGTCTTAGGAGCTTATAAAAAAACATTAATCTACAATAGAGGAAAGGTACCACAATGACCTTAGAAGTCACTGAGAAGACAAATTTAAAAATATCAGTTGTCTCAAATTATTCAACAAACATTTCTTAATCATTAATTCCCAGGACTTTCACATACATTATTTCATTTAACCCCCATCTCAATATGGCATATTTTTATTATGTGAATATGTAATTGATAAGAAACTCTAGTGCAGAAAGATGAAGTGACTTACTCGAGGTAATACAGTGGCAGTCAGGATTTGAAACTTGTCTATCTAAGCCAACTGCCCTATTCTTCACATTGCATATACTATGCTGTGGCTTAGTTTCTTTCTTTCTTTCTTTCTTTCTTTCTTTCTTTCTTTCTTTCTTTCTTTCTTTCTTTCTTTCTGTCTGTCTGTCTGTCTGTCTTTCTTTCTTTCTTTCTTTCTTTTTTAAATGCCTCTTGATTTAGATAAATTAGATGAGGTAGTAGATATGTGAAAACAAAGATTTCCACCAGAGAGTTTAGAGAAAAACACAAAATATTGTTAAATTCTTTTCATTCTCCATGGCCTTCTTTCTGGGGCATGTTTTACTTAGCTAAGGGTTACAGATACTATTCCTTAAATTTAAAAAAAAAAAAAAGTTTATCTTCCAATTCTTAGAAAGAAAAACGCTTGCTATTCTTGGGCCAAGATACACATTGTTACAAGACATTGTTTTTAACCTTTGAACAACTGGAAAACATGCAAAAGCTCCTTTTCTTTGAGTTTTTTCTCCTACTCTCTTTACACATGCAGATCACATTCGAGATTCTGATCTTTTCCCATGATGCACTTGGCTGACAGAAAGACAACCTTCCTGCACAGAAATGCCAGTTGAGTTGACAAGCAAACTCCATTAGTATGCAGTGTTTACACAGTACAGTTTAGCAACAGCAGTTCACACAGTCTGCTGTCTTGGATCGGAATTCTAATTAAGCCTTAAATCTTCTGAGTTCAGATTAATTCTTATCACTGAGGTCTTAGACTTTTTGTTGTAGAAATCTGAAGCTTTGTTTGTCTGCAAAGAAAACAGTATATAATGCATTGCCGGCTTGGTCTGAGCAGTTGTTTATAAACATCCTGGTTCGCTGTGAAATGAATGCAATTGGATTCGGTCCATGTAGATTTTTTTTCCTCATTAATTACCACTGGCAGTGGTCACTGAGGATTAGAGAACTGCACTTTTCTGGAGTTGGCTATCCTCCACTGACACACAAAATAAGGGAGTTTGTGAAACAAACATCAGTTGTTGGAATGACTATTGAGCTCAAGTTACATGCATCTCTATATCACATCAAAAAAGAACTGTATTGGTAAGCTTATAGCAAATAGTATCCAAATTCAAACAGTTTCTACCTATTAAAACTTCTAAAGTATACTTCAAAAGAGACAGCTGGAAAGCCAAGTGCCAATTCCACTTCTTTTGAGCTTTTACCTCCTCAACAAATTTCACCATCTCTGTCACAAAAGCACAAATGAAGCTTATAAAGTACCAATTACTGTAGAGCAGCCCCATTGAAGTCAATGTTTTCCCCTCCCTTAGTTCGAATGACGTATCATCAACATTATCACCTAAGATGCTTTATTGGAAATTAAAAAGAAGTGATTAGCACTAATCCTTTTCCAGAATTAGAAGTGACAGAAAAATAACACATTTTGGAACTTCACTCTTAAAAAGCAATTTTGTTTTCATTGCTATTCCTGAACAATGAACTCTGATGACAGTTCGAAAGGCTGGAGGGTAGAGGGTGTGATTTTCCAGCTAACAAAGGCTTGTAATTCTCTCTGAGACCAAAATGAAGTATTCCAAAGGTTCAGCCATGTGCAGGACTTGAATCTTGCTATTGCCAGAGACACCTCACTCAGGAAGTTCTACAGAGCCAACAGAACAGTCTACAGTGTGAGATCCAATGGACTGGCATTGTTATCTGGTAGAAGCCCCACTGAAGGGAGACAAAATTTCCAGCTTAGACAAGACATAGCATTAATTGGCTAATGGGTGAGGAAAGAGCGTTGTGCTTGTGTTATTCTGAGAGTATTAGAGAGGTATAATTTAATTTCTGCAAATACTGAATTCAGAGAAAATTTTAGAAATCATTCCCATTTTTGTTGGGTAGGCTATGTGTTTCCTAAGCAGAAGTAAGTTTGGGTTCCACAAAGATAAAGTGTAGAGACGATTACTCAAAAGTTATTTTAAAAAGGAGTTTCAATGGTTCTGGACTTGGGGGCTAGTTACATGCCTCCGGCGAGGGATAAGTTGAGGAGAGAGAAGAGCCTCCTGGACCACTAGACAGATAACGGGTCATGAAGCATCATGTTCATCCAAGTGAGCCTAAGACAGGTCAAGACTCACAACAGGAACTAAATAATATTAGTTCTAATAGGTTGAAGTAAAGGTTTTTGATCAGGAAAGTGTAGTGATGAGAAGTAGCTTTAGGAAAATTCACTTGGTAGCACTATGTAGGATGACCTGGATCTGGAAGAAACTGGAGAGAGAGAGAAAAATCAGGAGACATAATGACATAGAATGGAAAATATGAATTAAAAGTAAAACAACAGGTCAACCTCATTAGTAATCAGGAAAAAACAAATTAAAATAACAACAAAATAATTTCTCCTGTCAAATGTGCAATAAATGAGTCAAGCAATATCATGTATTAGCAAGAATTTGAGGAAAGAGGCCTTTGGAGGACAACTTGACAGTATCTCTTAAATTTTTAAATGTGCAAATACTATGATGCAGGAATTTCACTTATAGAAATAATACTACAAAAAAATGGAAATGTAGGATATTCACTGCAATGTGGTAATAATCGAATAACCACAACAAAAATAACAACCAAAAATGCCCTGGAAAAAACACTCTAAATGTCCATCAGAAAAGGGCTGGTAAAATAAGTGGTACATCCTTATTTTGTTAGCACAGTTTAAACAACAGTTTAAAAGAGTGAGGAAGATCTGTATGTACTGACATGAAATGATCTTCACATGTGCTAATAAGCTGGAAAAACAAGTTAACATAATAATGTATATAGCAGGGGTCCTTAACCCCAATATGGGTCAGTGGCCTGCTAAGAACTGGGCTGCACAGCAGGAGGCGACAGAGCAAAGCTTCCTTCATCTGTATTTGCAGCCGCTCCCCAGCTCTAGCATCGCTGCCTCAGTTCCACCTCAGATCATAAGGCATTAGATTCTCATAGGTCCCTGGTACCAAAAAGTTTGAAGACTGCTGGATAATCCCATTTATACAAAAATAACCCAAACCAACCAAATATGTCTATATATGTATAGAAAAAGGCCTGAAAGTATACACACCAAACTATTATTAACTGAAGCTACCCTATTTTTTTAATTACTGAGTTAGAACTATGCCTGACATACTATTAAGTGAAAAAAGCATGTCAAAGTGAAATACGTATATAGTATGGTCTTATGTATGTGTTTGAAAATCTGTATGTTTATGTTTCAGTCCATTCCAGCTGCTATAACAAATACTACATACTGGGCAGCTTAAACAACAGAAATTTATTTCTCACAGTTCTGGAGGCTGGGAAACTCAAGATCAAGGTGCTGTCAACTTTGATTTCTGGTGAGAGCCTTCTTCTTGGTTTGTAGAGCCACCTTCTCCCTGTACCCTCACATGACCAACAGAGAGCTAATCTCTCTTGTGTTTCTTCTTATAAGGGCACTAATCCCATTCATGAGGGTTCTATTGTCATGACCTAGTCACCTCCCAAAGGCCCCATCTCCAAATACCATCTCACTGGTGATTAAGTCTTCAATATATCAAGTGGGGGGGCACAAACATTCAGTCCATAGCAAAGTACCTTATTATGCTTATATATAAATAGAATATAAACTGGAGGATTCATACCATGATTACAAGCAAGCATCAGTGATTACCTCTGGGCAAGAAAGCAGGATGTAGGGGTTGCAGCATGGGGAGGGGGGCTGCAGCATGGAAAAGGTTGATGGGGCTGGTTGATGAAAGAACATTTTTATTGTTTATTATGTATACTTTCATATTAATGATGTTTTTATAATAGATATGTATAAACTTGTAAAATTTTGCTTGTTTTAAAAAAATACATATCAAAAAGAACAACCTCAGGTTTGTATGGTTTCTATTCTGATCCCATTTGTGGACCACCTGGAACCCACCCTAGAGCCAGTGAGCTGCAGATCACCATTTTAAAGACAGATTGGCTCACTCTTCCCAGAGCCAAGTTCACCCACTGAGGCAGTTAATCAAGGTCTTCTGATGCTCTCTAATATGGAGACTCAGAAGGCAGATTTAGCAGGTGAGGCTCCAGTGATGGCTGCTGCCCAGAACCACCCCCAGCACGCGCGCGCACACACACACACACACACACACACACACACACACACACACAGAGCAATGTTTGTGGACCTCTGGAAATTCTGTAAAAAACCACTATGGTATAAGGCTTTGGTGTCTTAGTGTGCTGATGCTCTGGATGATTAGTTAAAACTGAAAATCGATCTACTCTCATCCCTAGGCAATGTCTTGCTACAACACACACTGTAGATCAAATGGCACATTGCTTATGCATCCAGCTAAGGAACAAGGTAGGGTTTCCTTCAAGCAACTGTAATTTATACCTCTTCTTAAATAAAGAACCTGTGTGTTTCCTATAGGCACACAATTCTTTCAAACTGGGCATACTTCTTTTGGAGCTGTCCATACTTGGGGCACTCAATGTCTCCTGGGAATAGTTTTAAGTCAGCAATTTGTACTGAGTGAGGATTGCTTTAGTACCACTCTTGGCTCTATTTGTTTTAGGAAGTGTCACATTTTCAGACAATACAGTTCTGGGGAACTGGTATAAACAAATTGAAACTTATACTTAACAGAGTCCTGCTTTTTTTAAAGGACACCTAGGAGGTTTCTATTAGGATTCTTCATGAAGTTTAGTTTTAGCTGTTTTTAAAATTATTTTAATAAAATTGAACCACTCATCCTTATTCTATTACCTGACATTCATCCATTCATTGCTTCAGTCATTTCACTTCATTCATTCATTTAATGAATATTTTCTGAGTACCAATTATTTAAAAAGCATTTACTGAAACATACTATGTTTCAAGACCCGTGTAAGGCACTAAAATGGAGTGGTCTCTGTGAGTGACAGTACTAGTGATAAATGCTGGGATAGTAGAAAATGAATCATCTCTGCTTTCATTGCTATCAGAGATACTGACACCCAACCAGCTTGGTTCAATTAGCTTTGTTTTAGCTTTCCCGTCATCCATCCATTCATCAACACATGTGCATATTGAGTTCCAGGCATTTTGTTAGGCATTAGAGATGTAACTGTGAACAAAATAAGACAGAGTCACAGCCTGGAGTGCTGCCCAGTGGAGAAAACAACTATTGATCAAACAATCACACAAGTACTACAAAATTGCAACAGTGACAAGTACACCCAGACATCCACTGTGCCCTTCATCCCTTGTCCCGATCTTCCTAAAGTGCAACTATAGCAGATGCACTTTAATCTATTTTGTGTATTGGACATCCAGGTAAGATTTATTTAGGGGTAAAATGGGTTTGATTGTTTAAAGTTGGAAAACAACTACTGTATTGTATTTAACTTTGTGTCATTATGTTGGCTATGAATTTTCTTTCTGTTGAACCTTTACAATTCAAATCAGAAGATGTGCTTTCTTAAAAGTTATTCCTTAATCTTGCTGACAGGTTCTTATTTCCCTAGGATCTCATGGTCCCTCATTTTATAATAGTTTCCTCTGAGTTTTTTTATCTGTCTTTATATCCCAAATGAATTCTTACTGGTGAACGAAAATCAAGCAAAAAAGAATTCATCTTGCTGACTCACCTACTTTCTACATAAGGAGCTAGTCTTTAATGCAAACTCAATTCATTCTTGATGATAGATATAACCCGTTATATTGATTTAAGGGCAGACACTAAACTCCCATGACCACTCCAACACGAGGTGCAAAAATATCTGACAAAAATGTCCTTACTTTCTACTTAGTGAGCATTTTTTATTGTGTCCAACTATGATATCACACTTGTTCTTAACCTCTTCTCAAATAGAAATAATAATTCCTTACACTAAAATGTTATAATACATTTTATGAAGAACTTCAAATGCATTACCTCATTTGATCCTTAAACAACTCAGTAACTTATAAATAGTATTTGAAAATGGCACAATGCAACTAGCCAGCTACATTGTTGATGCTTTACTTTTGAGTTTCTATTGCTATTATACATGCTTATAAAGTTCTGAACTACTAACAAACAAAAAAGAGTAAGAAACAATTACATTTTCTATTTTATGAGATTTTAATTATGCCCTTATCTCCAATTTTCCATTTATGAGGTTGTCAAGAAACGGGATTATACTGGTTATAGGCAAACCTTACATATGCAGAAGCTGATTAGTTAAACATTTTATTTTGACCAAACGTGCTACCACAGCTAACCAAACTACATCCATATCTTCATTATGCAAATAAGGTACTGAGGTATATCTGTGCTTCTAATTGTTCTAATGTTTCTGAGCAAATAGTACAGCCTTAATTCCACCTAAAGAAACTGAAGTGGGTTGAATGTGACTTTCCAAAAGATATACTCACATCCAAATACATGGAATCTGTGAATATAACCTTATTTGGGGGGAAAGAAATCTTTGCAAATGTAATTAAGTTAAGGGTCCCAGATTATCCAGGTAGGCCCAAATCCAATGACAAGTGTCCTTAAAAGAAACAGAAAAGATACAATCATACAGAGGAGAAGGTAACATGCAGATAGAGGCAGAGATTGGAGTGATGCTGCCACAGCCAAGGAATGCTTGGAGCCACCAAAATCTCGAAGAGTAAAGGAAAGAACTCTCCTAGAGCCTCCAGAGGGAGTGTGGCCTTGCAGACACATTGATTTCACACTTATGACCTTCAGAGTTGTGAAAGAATAAATTTCTGTTGTTTTAAGCCACCCAATTTGTGGCAATGTTTTACGGCAGCCACTAGAAACTTAATACACTAACCAAGTGAATGCTTCGAGTCATTGCTTACAACCATTCTTCCTTCACTTTAAAGTCTGGGCATTCACTCTGTTCTTACTAAGTCAGATTCCTTGTAAGGCTAACTAGCCTTTATCACCATTGAACGGAGGGTAAACTTTTAGCCTTTCTAAAATTGCAATTCTACTTCGGAAGCCTTTTAAAAATTATTAAGTATTTTTAAATTCAAGAAAAAAGAGGTGAATTTCCCATTATTATATCACCACAAAGGAATTACTTATTTCAAAGCACTTGATTAAACCTCGTTATTTTGGTATGTTGTAGAAAAATGTAAAATGTTGTGTCTATAAACATCTAAAGAAAAACTTCTAAAATGATTGCATTAAATCTTGGTGTAATGCATTGTGTTTGCTTCTGAGACATTTTCCAATTTAACTAGATTTTACTGCTCCAGTTCAGTTAGCTAGTGTTTTATGTTTAGAAACTCTGTGTGTGTGTGTGTGTGTGTGTGTGTGTGTGTGTGTGTGTGTGTGTGTAAGGTTGATGGGTTGTTTCGATAGACCACTAAGTTACTCAATTTGTATGCTTCTGATATATGATATTTATTGTATTCTTTGCACATTAGGTACAATAGTAGTGCAAAGATAAAAATCGTTGTTACTGAGCATTATAGCATAAATTAAAAATAAACAGGAAATCTATCAAAGTTCACTAAATATTAAGCCTTTTATCATATTTGTGCCATAAAACACTTACTCCAAACAGAAAAAAAAACTTTTTATATAACTTATAATTGTAATGCAGATAGTAGAAAACATTTCTCATCATGGGAGGAAATAAGAATGCAAATGCGATCTACATAAAAAGGTCAGTGTGTTATTTTACTTCATAATTTATCTAATACATTGTATAAATATTTTTACTTTGAAAAGATGTACCAAATTTATTTGAATTCTTATTAATTACTTTGATTCTTTTTAGTTTTGACAGCCTGGAGTTATATAAAGACCATGGGATCCAATGTTAGAAGACCTGAATGTTATTCCTATTCTGACACTGTGTGAGCTTAGACTCTCAAAACCCCTCATTCTTAATCCAAAAACATGAAGGTAAAAACATCCACACCACCTCCCTCAAAGTTGTTATTAGCATCTCTATTGAAATTTCACTCATCCCTTCTGTAGTAAGACCATCACACCTCTCTGTAAAGCACTGGTTCCGGTAGCTGCACATTAGAATCACCTGGGAAGCTGGCTCCAGTCCCAGAGATCCTGAATTGACTGATTTTAGGGTGGGGCATGGGTATGAGAACATTTTTAAAGCCCCACTGGGTGATTTTAATGTACAGCCAGAGTCTTTTTTCAATCCACAGGAGAATTCATTCCTGTCTTGTTGATAGTCTTAACCTAATCAAATTCTATTTAATTGACTTGCCCAAACAACTGAAATGCTTCCGAACCTCTGTAGAACATATTGACTAGTGCCCTCAGGAAATTCACAGCTAACAGATAACTCTGAAAATAGCAATAACAACTAAAGCTTATGTAAGGTACTATTCCAAGCAGTCTACAAGTACTAACTTATATAAGCTTCACAATAACATTATTATTATCCCCATTTTAATGATGAGAACACTGGGGCATAGAGAAATTAAGTAAATTACCCATAATCACACAACGTGCAAATGGCTGAGCTGACATGTAACCACGGCCAGTCACTAGGCAACACTGCAGCACAGAATAACTCACTTTTACTCCTATCAAGTGAATTACACGTGTATGGAAAATCAGTCTAGTTTGTTCCCAAACCTGTTTGTGTCTGTTGTACAATTTTATAATTTAGTTAATATTATATTAATACCCCTTCTTAACCAAAATAGAAAAAGAAAAAAAGTTAAGTGCAAAGAGAAAGTTGCTATTTCTATGAAAATTGAGATGATTTCTTTGGAAGGGAACTCACTAAAAATATTGCTGTCAAATTAAGTGTGAGTCAGGCAACTCTAAATTATTGGTTTAAAAAATCAAAATCTGGAAGTCTGTGCCCTGATTGCTTTGCAAATATTTTTAATTTACATATTTAAATTGAAATAAAATATTTCAGGAATGTATATCTAATTTCTTTATGATTCTCCAATTTAATTGATTTTTTAAATTAACTGACCAACTACTAATACACATTATGTCGCATAAAAGTCTAAAGAACTAGAATATCCTTTATTGTTTAGTACTGGGATTGTCTATTTACAAGTCTCTTTCC
>NW_006443567.1:1599476-1602105 GCF_000325575.1 Pteropus alecto
GTGCCTTGAGGACAGGGACACTATCGTATTCATCATTTCATGGTCAGGCCTAAAACAGTGCCTGGCACAGAATAGAAACGTAATTAATGTAAAATTAAATGAGATTATGTGTCTAAAAGTACTCCAAAGCTGAAAAGTACTGTGGAACTGTGGGCTGTGCTTTGAATGGCCATCCAATATCTGTGTCATGGTTTCTCAAGGTAGAAACTCAGAAATACATCCACTCCCAGGATTAATCAGCAATGTCAAATAGAGCCTCACGGTTAAAAGAGTGGATCCTAGAGTCAGATAAACCTAGTTTTGAATCCTGGCTTCATAACTTACTAGTTGGGTCACCATGGGCAAGATACCTAATTCTTCTGCACCTCCATTTTCCCACTTATAAAATAAAAATCATTACAAAAATACCCACCTCAAATCATGTAAATATCCATCAATTGAGTGTTGATATAGGACAAGCTTCAAGCTAAATTATTAAGCAAAAAATAATAATAGAGGTATCTGAAAAATACTTACAGTACGATCTCATTACTGAAAAGAATATCAACATAAGCTTGTATATGCACAAGCAACTTCTAAAAGGATACAAAAGAAAGTGTTAAAAAGTGATAATATCTGTGGAGTGGCACCAGAGATCAGTCAAAATTCAGAGAGGTGAAGGTATTATGCACAAGAGCATTGCTAGCAAAAAGTTCTATTGCATAAAAAAGAAGAAGAAAATTCACAGCAGTCAGCTTTGATCAGCATGCTGCTGGGTTTCTAAGGTTAGAAGCAAAACCAAGCTAAGCCTTAGAGCAGGGATGTCAAATTCAGAGCATGAAGCCACTTCTCTTCTAGAACATGTAAATCAGGATATTCTTCACCACTGAGCATGGGCAAGGCCTTAGAAGTCTTCTCAAATCTGTGTTTCATGCAGTCACCAATAGACTGGATTGGCCAAAGGGATAAAAGCTATTTACCACCCAGAATTAGAGTCATAAAATGGGTTAAGAATATTCTATAAGGACAGGGGTATTTGCATTACAATTATTGAGCCTAAAGGGAGAATAGCTGAGAGATGAATTAATAATAGCTTCAAAGAATATGAGAAATTCTTAAATGGAAGATGGTAGATGCTCAGCACTAAAAGATTAGTACTCCAAGTAATTTCAAGTCTGTTATTTTAAGAACACCAAAACTTACATCTCTGTCTTTCCTATCTGAAATTAAAATCTCCACGGGAACAGCATTACAATGAACATTTCCACTTAATAACCTGGCATTTCTTTAACACTTTTACAACCAACACATTTTCATATCAATCATGATGGGCATTTTGGTTTTGCTTTGCCCTCACCACCTATGAGCTAGGTAGTGAAGATGTTATTAGATTGCACTGTGTTCATAAACACTTTGGTTGCTGAGCAATCAAGTGGTTTGTCTGGGATCATACAACAGGACAGTAGTAAAACTGACATAGGATCCAAGGCTCCTTACAGTCAACCTAGGGCTCTTTACTTGAATGTCAATTAAGTGAAGGTGGGTTAATTGGTGAGCCACGCTAGTGGAGCAAAGAGTAAGGGATCTTTAGGTTATTGCAGTGATGTGATCCATTTTGTATGCATAGGCTAACAGATTCTTGGGATCATCTAGATATGTAAATAATTGATCAGACACCCACTACATGCTGGCACTGTGCTGAACTCTGTTTTTATTGTCTCACTGAAGCTTTCTGTTGCTCAGGCCAAAAAATGTGGAGTCTCCTCAACTCCGATCCTCACATAGCCCATGTCTGTCAGAAAATCCTATCAGCTCTGCCAATAAAATGTACTGGTATGCACTTCAATACTATTCCTCATCATCTCTCACCCAAATTATGGTAATCACTTCCTCAATAGCCTCCCTCCTTCTTACCCCAGTTTATTCTCAACGCAGCAGCCAGAGTGATCCTTTGAAAACCTAAATCACACCACGTCATTATCCTGCTCAAAACCCTGCTATGGCTCCCAATTTCACTCAGCATAAAAACCTAAGTCTTGACAATATCCTATAAAGCCTACATGATCTACCAAACTGCCCTCCATGTGGTCCCCTTCCACCCCCTGGCCTTCACACTTGCTGTGCTCTCTCCCTGTAATGCTCTTTTCAAAGAATCTGCATGGCCTTTCCCCTCACCTCCTTCAGATCTCTGCTCAAATACTATCTAACCAGAGCACCCTATTTAAAACGGCCTTCCTTCCTCTAACCTAGTATTCCCTAACCCTTCCTACTTTTTTTCTACAGCACTTATCCCTATATGATACACTAAATCTTTTCACAAATATTTTGCTCACTTTTTGTATTTCTTTACAAGAAACAATAGCTTTCCAACAATAGTTCCATGAGGGAACTGTGCTGGATACAGAGTAGGTTTTCAAGAAGTATTTGTTAATTAATACCAAAAACAGTTGTGTAAAATAGGAACAGTAATTATTCCCATTTTACAGATAAAGAAAGATAGGGTCATCGAGTTTAAGTGATTTCCTTAGGGTCACTCATCTAATAAAAGAAAAGTCAGGCTGGCCTGCCTGCCTCTGTAGAGATAGCATATTCATTCTCATTCATTCATTCATTCTCTCCCTCTCTTTCTCTTTCTGTATTCTCACTCTCT
>NW_006443567.1:1602185-1631751 GCF_000325575.1 Pteropus alecto
CTCTCTTTCTCCCCTTCCCTTACAAATCCAAAATATATACCAGTATACTTACATGAACATTCTACAATATTCTCTAAATTTTCTCAGTGTCATTGTACCAAATTTCAAGAAAAAAGCAAATAAATAATTGGAATAAAATTCATTGGATGGAGAAAAAGATGCAAGAATCTCAAGCAAAAACAATGTGACTGGGAAGGAAAACTAAGATGCAATGCCAAAGAATCCAGGCAGTTCTGGAGTTTGGCACAAACTTGTTCATCTACTTGTGGCAAAATATTTTATTGAGATATTACTATGGGTTTTATTCTCTATGTCACAGTGTAATTAGAATGAATTAAAGGTAATTTTCCTTCTTTCTCCCTCAAAGCTCTGCTCTCAGAAGAGTCTTGTGCTTAGTTTAATGCTCCACTGCCAATGGCGTGAAATTCTTAATAATTTTACCTTTGAACTTATGCTTCATAAGTGAAGTCCAATGGCTCAAGGGAACATCTATGTGAGCACAGGAGATAAACCAGGTGTTAGTATGAACATGCAACCCACTGGCACAGCAGGCAGTATATGCATGCAATAGCACCTGATCTAATGCATTATGCACACCTGAGATGGTCCAGGGCAGCAAAGGTACCTAAGAGGGGTAGCTGGGGTCAGGACCTGGGTCCAGACTGATATAGTCAAAGCCATCAGAAACAGCAGAAGCAACAGAGGTGGTGGCAGAGGCTACAGCCCCAAGACAGTGCTGGGACTCAAGGTGAAAATTCAGTTTTCATGTCCTTTCCCAAAGCCCATTATTACCGGCATCAACACGAATAGTAATTCTCTGGCATGAGTACTGGTACAGGAACTGCCTGTGCTCAGTAATTTATTATAAAACAAAAGTGTACAGATTGCAATAAATGTATCAGAGACTTATTAGGATTCTTCAAAGAGTTTAGAATTTCTGGGTTTAAAAAGTGCTGCAACCTTGCAAAGTAAATATTCACAAGCTTATAAAAAATTAAATTTAAAGATCATCACATTCAACAGAAAATAACACTTTTCATATGAAGCTTCAGATGAACCAACTATTAAAGAAGACAATTTAAAATTAATGTTTCCTTCTAACTGAAGATAAAGCAATACAATACATAAATGGGTATTTTAAATTTTATACAAATAATGAAGTCACTTTTGGTTTACTGTACAACCTCTACAAGTTACAGGGAATATCAAAGAAATATTAAAATGCTATTGTTAAAATTATATTTAAAATTAAATTCAGAAGAGTAACGTAATCATCATGGTGGAATAAGTTTCCTACCTTCTCCACAAGAACACCAATTTAGACAATCACTCACAGTAGGGAGTGCCTTTGTGGAAGTCCAGAAGTCCATCTGAGAAGCTCCTGTACATCTTGGAGCAAAACAAAAAATCCAAGCTTAGATGCAATGAAGAGGGTTAAAGAAACAATTTGACTTTACATGCATCACTCCTCCCCACAGGTGTCACAGCTCAATTTCTCCCAGAGTTGGGCATGGGGATGGGAGAACATGAGTGAGCACTCAGCTTCTCCAGCTATGCAGGATCTGCCAAGGAGGTCCATTTCTCTCTTACCTCACTGAGTCATGAGCTGCACAAGTCAGAGGAGGTGAGCAGCTGGGAGAATAGTAGCCAGGGCTTGGAATTGAATGTATCAAAGGAACCCACATCCTACTAACCAGGTCAGAGACTCCCTCGGAGGCCCGCCCACAAGCCACTGGGAATTACTCACCTGCAGATCCCTCCAGGTGACCTGTGAGCACCCCCAGTATACCTTACCATACACACCTTCACCCTATGGCCTATTCCCTGTGCACACTCCCAACAGCAGCAAGAACAAACTTTTGCAGAAAGCTAGCGAATATATGCAGAAAGTCCAATTCCATGGGCCTGGGAGAGACTTCCTTTGAGAAAGCAAAGGAAAGGTTGTAAGCACCCAGAGAGGTACAATGCAGGATGGAGAGAAGTTTAAGAATTCTGCCACAAGAGGAAGAAAAATGAAGCAGGCATATCCACAGAAGGTTTGAGAAAGCCTCAGAATCCCTAATAGGGCTCAGGGAAGTTATTTCACTCCTGAAGTCTGTCGGTAAAGACAAAGAAGGTGACTGCTATTTCAAATGAGAAGAGAGCAACTCAAAACTTCGAGGAACATGAAAAATCAAGGAAATATGATACCATCAAAGAAAAATAAAAATTTTCCAGTAACTGACCTCGAAGACATGGAAATCTGCAATTTATCCAACAAAGAATTCAAAATAGCTGTTTTAGGGAAGCTCAATGAGCTATGAGAAAACACAGAAAGACAATTCAATGAAATCAGAAAACAATACAAAACAGGAAAATGAACAAAATGAGAAATTTAACAGAGATAGAAATCAAGAAAAGACCCAAACAAAATCCATGCTAGAAAAACAAAATTAATTTAAACTGATACTTAATTGAAACTTATTTGTATAAAGACTTAAATCTTTTTAAAAATGTTGTTTCATGAGAACGATCAGCTCTGGGTACACTAACATTCATATTTTGAAATAATTTATTAAAAATTTATGACAATATTGTTACAGTCTATAAAATACTCTTAACAACTCCAGTGAGAGGTGCATCAGCAGAAAGAGCCTTCTCAAAATTAAAAATCATCATCATAATTTTGTGTGTTGACAGATAGTTAAACTAGATAGTGTGGTCATACATATCATAATGTATATAAATGTTAAATCACTACATTTTACACCTGAAACTAATACAATATTGTCTATGTCAACTATGTTTCAATGAAAAACTAATGCCACAGAGCTTGCTGATAGATAAAGAGAGCTAAAACCCATGTTTGGTACTGGAGCTTGCCTGCTGGGTGCCTATGGTCTAACTACTAGTGCTGAGATTTAGTTTCCTCATTTTAAAAATGAAGATAATAACAGTACTTACTTTTTATAGTATTGTCATTAGGGTTAAATGAGTTAGCCTGCATATATAATAGTGTGGTAAAATGTAGCAGAATTGCTGTTTTGAAACTTTTGAGACTATGCCTTAAGAAGTCTTATAGTCTTTCACTTTTGCCCTCTTGGAACAGTTCTACTGCCTTGTTGAAAAGCCTGAGGGAGACTATGAATGAGAAGAAACCGCTTGGAGACAGAGAGGCTCAACAGACACATAGCATCTTGACCTCAGAAATGCCAGTGCAGGCATCATACACCCTCCAGCCTTAAGTTCGCTCCCAAGTAGCTGCACCTTCCTGAGTGGAGACAGGGAACTGGCTGGTCCCATACCCACATGTGATGGCTAAAGATAGGGAGGGATATCTCTGCTGTGGAGGTTCCTCCTGAGAAGCAAGAGGTCCCGCCCCACACACCAGGATCCCCATCCCAGGGTTCCAGTGATGGGGAGAGAAGTCCCCACAACTTCTGGCTGTGAAAATCAGCAGAGATGGTGGCTGAGTGAGAAAGAGGGTGGCTAGAGTCCCAGGCGTTCCTCTTCATGGGCCCACTCACAGACTCACTTGCTCTGAGTTCCAGTGCTGGGGCAGCAGCTTGAAAGGTGCCAGGGACATAGGGGGAGAAACTGAATTCTCTGGTTTCAGGGTGAGTGCTGGAGGGGAAGCTTTCTTCCAGACAGAAGTGCTGGCTAAAGCTACTGTTCCTTTGTTGGGCACTACCCACACATGACCAGCGGGCACAATGGGGTGCCATATCTGAGTCTCCATCAACTTGGCTAACAACACTAGCCCACCCTGGAAATTCTCTGAGACCCTGCCACACCCAACCTTTGCACTAGCATAAACCTCTTTCAGTCATTGTTCCTCACAATCAGCCAACCTCGGCCCACAATCAGACTTTCCTAAAATATCTCAAAGGTCCACAAACCTCAAACAATCAGTGGCTAGACTCAATATGCCCTATACCTCTTGCCAAGTGGTCCTATGCCCGGTACTAGTAGCAGCTGGACTCAGTCCACAGCATAGCCTCTCCCACGACCTCCAAGTCCAGCAAGGCAGTTACCAACCACAGATCATTTGGGTGCTCCTACCAGGTGGCTCTGGGCCAGGCAACTGAGCCCCTCCCAAGAGGCTCCAGAACCAATAAACCCAGTCACAAGCTTCTGACCACGCCAGAGCACCACTCAATTGCCTCCACCAATGACACATCCAAAAAGTGGACTAGGCACACCTTGCTAAAGTAAATCCAACTCTATTTGAGTCAGCCCCACACATCTCATTCACTGTCATCTCAGCCAGTCCTCACAGCCAGTCAGCCTGAGGGTTAATTCTGCCCACTGACATGCCAACAGAAAGCAAGGCTCAATGACAGCAGAAGGGCACATACAACCCACACAAGGGATATCCCTGAAGCACTTGGCTCAGGTGACCAGTAGCCTGCATCACTGGACTCCAAAGGACACCTACTATATAAGGCCATTCTGCCAAGACTGGGAGACACAGCAGATCTACCAAATACATAGAAACAAAGATAGAGATGGAGCCAAAATGAAGGGACAAAGAAAGTCTGTCTCAAATGAAAGAACATGACAAAACTCCAGGAAAAAATAATAAATAAAATGAGGACAACCAACAAGATACAAAGTTCAAAACACTGTGGTCGAAAGGATACTCAATGAACTTAGGGGAAGAATAGATGAACCTAGTGAGAATTTACACAAAAAGATAGAAACCATAAAAAAGAACCAATCAGAAATGAAGAATACAATAACTGAAATGAAGAATACAAGATGGAATTGACAGTAGATTAGATAAAGCAGAGAATCGAAACAGTGATTTGGAAGACAATGTAGCAGAAAAAACTCAATCAGAACAGCAAAAAGAAAAAAAATAATTTAAAAAAGGAAGACAATTTAAGGGACCTATGAAACAGCAGCAAGTATACCAACATTTGCATCATAGGGATACTAGAAGAAGAGAGAGAACAAGGGATTAAAAAAGCATTTGAAGAAATAATGACTGAAAAGTTCCCCAGTCTGGTGAAGGTAATAGACATACAACCTCGGGAAGCATGGAGAGTCCCAAACAAGATGAATCTAAAGAGGCCCATACCAAGATACATCATAATTAACATGCCAAAGGTTAAAGACAACAAGAATCTTAAAAGTAGCAAGAGAAAAGTAGTCACCTATAAGGGAGCACCCATAAGATTATCAGATGATTTCTCAACAGAAACTTCGCAGGACAGAAGAGATTGGCACGAAATATTAAAATCGATGAAAATCAAGCACCTCCAATGAAGATTACTCTACCCAGCAAAGCTATCATTTGAATCGAAGGACAGATAAAGAGCTTCCCAGACAAGAAAAATCTAAAGGAGTTCGTCATCACCAAACTAGTATGACAAGAAATGTTAAAGGGATTTATTTAGAAAAAGGAGAAGAAAAAATATATCATGCATACAAATAATAAAATGGCAATAACTACATACCTATCGATAATTACATTAAATGTAAATGGATTAAATGGTCCAATCAAAAGACACAGGGTGGCTGAATGGAGAAGAAAACAAGACCCATATATTCATTTCCAACAAGAGACACATTTCAGATTGAAAGACACATACAGACTGAAAGTAAAGGGATAGAAAAAGATATTTCAGTAACTAGAAATAAAAAAAAGCTGAGGTAGCAACACTTATATCAGACAAAATAGACTTTAACACAAAGGCTATAACAAGAGACAAAGAAAGACATTTCATATTCAACAACCAGGATATGGAAGCAACCTAGGTGTCCAGATAGACAACTGGATAAAGAAGAGGTGGTACATATATACAATGGAATTTCACTAGGCTATAAAAACAGAATAAAATCTTACCATTTGTGTTAATGTGGATAGACCTAGAGGGTATTATGCTAAGTGAATTAAGTAAGACAGAAAAAGACAAATACCATAGGACTTCACTTATATGTGTAATCTAAAACACAAAATAAATGAATAATCAAAACAGTAACACACTCATAGCTCAGAGAACAAACTGATGGTAGCCAGATGAAAGGAGGTTTTTTTTTTTTGGGGGGGGTGGGATTGTGAAAAAGATGAAGGGATCAAAAAGTGCAAATTGGCAGTTCCAAAATAGTCATTGAGGTTTAAAGCAGTACAGCATAGGCAATACAGTCAATAATACTGTAATAACTATGTACAGTCCCAGGTAGGTACTAGACTTATCAGGGGTATCACTTCGTAAGTTATATAAATGTCTAACCACTATGCTGTACACCTGAAATTGAATGTCAATTGTAATTGAAATTTTTTAATTGTGAAAAAAGGAACTTTGCAGTCATGTAATCATGAGAAATAACAAGTCAATTTTAAAGCCACAAAAAAATTAAAAATCATCAAAACTTATCTGCGATCTTTATTTGCCCAAAGCAACTGATGGTCCTTTCGAATATATCAAATGGAAATAAACTTGCTAAAAGTGTAAATTTTGATGATATAATAAATATATTTGCAGAAAACCAAACCAGAAATCTTATGACTTGTCAAGATATCACATTAGTAAAGTATTAGTATCATTATCATTTACTTTATAAAATTATGACATCAAAATATTATTCCTTGTATTTTATCAGAGTATGTTCTTATACATGTATCACTATTACTCCTATAATATTTTATGAGTGATAAAATATTTTTTAAGGGGAGGTTTTATATTTTTGTAATTTTAATGTCACTTTTTCCTGCTTTTCGAACAAGGGCCCTGCATTTTTATTTTGTACTGAGTCTCATAAAAGAAATATGTGGAAATAACACACTAAGAAGATATCCTCCCTTCTAAGTTTGATATGTAGCCTCTCCTGCTTTAGGATTGTACCATCCCTCCTACCTTTTATATGGCTCCCCTGCCATATAAACACTGCTAATTAAGTAGACTTGTCCTTGTCCTATATATCACTTGATTAGGGCCCAGCATTAGGCAGGGGCTAATCACCTGATTCATGTTGAAATGCTCTAAATTAATAATAAACATAATATCCATCCCAGATGTACATGGGTTTTAATAGGGGTCTCCACTGATAATTCTCAAGGGACTTACTCATCTGGATCTTCAGTTTCTAGCACAGGAGATGACACAGAGCTGACATCTGATAAACGTCTGCTGAAGTAAATGTACAATAGGGGACTTTGGGACTCCCTAGCAAGCTAGTGGTGCTATTCTTAGTCAAGGGCACCTTCTTGGTGCTACTTTGCCAGTTCCTCTCAAATGATGATATGTAGGTCAAAGTAAAATTATTTATTATTGTCTATGAGGGCAGGGACTGCCTGTCTCATTTTCCAGTATCCCTTCAACCAAGAATGGTACCACTCAATCGATATTTGATGAATGCTATGAGCATATGTTGATCCCTGCTTTACTTTGGACTCAAAGTATACTTGAAGTCTAGGCTGGGCTTTCCTGTGTAGACTAGAACATATAGAGGAGATAACTTGGGCTCCTAGCCCAAGAACATCTGACTACAAGTAAAAATAAACAAAGCACAAAGATATTTCTGAATTTCAAAGCAAGATGCCCCAAAGAGTGCCCAGAATGAAAAGAATGACTCTACTGTCAGCCCCAAACTTCTTTCTTCCTGTTTTATTTTCCCAACAAAGATCTCTCATTTTGGTTCTTGGCATAACTACTTTCAGACTCCCTCATTAAAATGCCAGTCTACGTTTAGACAAGAATCCATTTTGTAGAACTGAGCAGGGTGGTATTATCCAAGAGTTTTACCACATGCCATAAAAATATAAAAATTAAATTGACATAAATACAAAATACAAATAGGAGAAAAATAAGATTTACAAAGTACAGATTTTCAGTGCTAAGAATGTCAGTAAATTAATTAGTTTGACTAGGTCTCTCTCAAATCACCTGACAAAAATTTATCCTCTTCTTAACCTATGCAGTGGGCCTCTTCCTTCTAACACCTGTCTATCTCTCAGCTTTTATGTACCATATTGTCCCTCAACCTGAGACCCTCACTCAACTTCCACCACCAAAGGGTTGCCAAATTCTTGGGTGCTCCCCAGTCTTTTCTAGGGCTAGAGATGAGCTAGATTATTGACTTGGGTGCAAAATCCTACAACTTCACAAGTCTTTGCTAGATAAGGTGTTTGCCCTAGTTTTAAACTCCATTCATCACTTAGAAACAATTTTACTAAAGCCTACTAGCTTTCTGCAAAATTCTATAACAGTACTTTACACATATACCACTTGAAGGAAAAATATTAGATTAGCACATATACAGAAACAGGTAGTAGGAGTGTCAGAAATAAAATTATTTGAAACACGGTACTCAAGAAGTACTAAAGAGACAGATTTGTGTCTGTAATATTCTACTGCTCGTACTTTGCTGCATCTCCCATGGAACCCTACACCTAGCATATTCTCTTCAACATTAGAGTGCTCAATAAATGTCTGATAAGTGATTGACTGGTTGCTGGTCCTTCAACGACAAAAAAAATAATTTTTTATGAGCTTTGTATTTAAGATCCATATCAGACAAACTCGATTATCTTTCTTCAAAACTGGTGATTATTTACTAAATATAGAATGTCATGTCATCAAGAAACATTTTTGTAACTAGGGGTACATAGAGATACATAGTCAAAAAGAAATATATTGAAAGAAAACCCTAAGAAGATATCCTCCCAAGTTTGACAAATTACTATCATAATAAAAGCTTATAAAATGAAATTGCTGTATGAATGAGACATTTTATGTCAAGTTCCAGCCAGTAGCCAAGAACATTTTCAATGCAAAGTTAACAATTTGAAATATATTAGAATAATTTTATAAATTAATATTGTAGCTTTGAAAAGCTCAACTCCATAATCATTCTCCTCTGGAAAGACTCCATTCCATCTTATTTTTATAAGCACCTTATATGGAAATATGATATGGTGTTCCTGTTAAGCAAACTACTTTAGGAGGCGATAAATGGATTTATTAAATAATTAGCATGCAGATAGAGGAAAGCTATGTGCCTTGCAGAAGATCTAAAATTGTTATTGGGAGCAAAGTGATATTCATATTTTTAAAACTATATCAGAAATTGCAGATGCCAAGTACATTCATGATAACGTTACAATTCGGTCATGGATTAGATATGGACATGGTGCTAGCATTTTAGTATAAGAATAATTTTGGTAATATAAATATGAGCAAACCTATGAGGATGCAGAAAGGCCAGATAAGGCATAAAATATATCCTGGCTGCAGCAGGGTAACAGAATTATTCTAGGAAGATGATTTAGAATTATAGATTATTCATGACCTAAGAGAGGACATAGTGACACACAGAAGACTCTCACTAATAAAAATGGAGATGATGATACACCCATTTACTAAATGCACAGAGGGAACCAAGTAGGATATTGGACATATAAAAAGGCCAAGTGCTTCTCTCTCTGCACTACGAAAGAAATATCAGTGTCCCTAAAGATAGATAAAGATAAGCCAGTGAGTTTTGTTGAGTCAATGAAAATTAGTGACCAAATAAGTTAGCGACCAAATTTGCTCCTTTGCTATAACCACAAACTCCATCTCCCTGTCAAAGAAAAACAAGCAAACAAAAAGGAAACTGGAGATTTGGGATGATGACCAAATTATTCTTTGCTTATATTCTCCTTAGAATCGCCAGGAGGGAGGAAACATAAAAATATGACAATAAACTGAAGTTATAGAGATGAAGGCATTAATTACCTCAAAGTGCTTTATAGGTAGTAAAGGACTATATGAAAGATAGTTATGATTGTAATACAGCTTTGTGACTTCCAACTTGCTTTCAGATTCCTGCTCTGATTGGAGGCAGAAGTTTTCACATAACTACTATTTCCTTTACTACTCAAAAATGTAATAATTCCCAGGAGAAACAAGAATAAGTGACTTGTCTCTAGTCAGGCAAGCCAGTAAGTGTGTGGATCTGGGGATCGAACTTAGGTGCTCTGCTTCCTAGTCTAGAAACACAGCTATTAGAGCTCTGCATGGTTCTGACTCTGTCTCTCTTCACTGAGAAAGTCCCATTTGCTCAAGGCGGAAGCCACTTCATGTTAATATTCAGCCCAGAATGTAGATGCTGGCTTAAGACACAATTTTTTCATATTCTTCTCGCCATTCATTCTTCCCCATATAATTAATTTTTTGCCCTTATTACAAATAGTCCAAATCCTTTTTAGCTTTTTCTTATAAGAACAATCACCCAATAATGTCGATCAAAATTCTGGCTTGAAAATCCAGCATCAGTTCAGCCAATACAACAACCAGAAACTAGTTGACTTATGAGATGATGTGTAGCTCCTAATGTTTCTTCCATGAGGATCGAGTTGCTCAAAGTAGAAACCAATGCAAATAAAAATGCCTCTAAAAAAGAGACACTTGACATTATTGACCATATACCATATTAAATAAAACTGCAACAGTAATGATAACAAATATTAATTGGGTCATTCCTTTCAGTAATTTAAGTGCATATACTTCCTCAATTTAAATTTTGCTATTGTATGATTTTCCAGTTTCTACATTCTATATTTGACTTAGCATGAAATATTTATTATATGCAAACAAGAGAGGTAAGTTATTATTTCAAGGCTTTTTGGTATGCCATTCAAGATTGGAAATATGTTGATTAACATGAAAGACAATTCCTCTAGTAGTTGAAGAAAGTTATCAGGCATATAAAAATGTATCTCCTAGCCCTGTGGATAATGAGAGCCAGTAAAACTTCAGGACTTCCCATGGTTGGTCTTGGCATTCAGAAACAGCCTAGATATGAGCAAGTGACAAGTAGGCTGAAAGGGGAATTTTTTTCTCCTCCATTGAGAAACAAAAGTTGTCTTCTTGAAAGTTTGTTCATATTAACAAATTAAATGTTTATAATAACAAATCTGAATCACTGGCCCCTATTCCTACTCCTTGATATTCATACAAAACAACTCAATAAATGACAGCATAGAGAAATAAGATGCAAACATAGGCATAGCTTTATAAGATATTCCTGGAGAAAGCAAGAAAAGGAACAAAAGATGAAAAAGAGAAAATATGTGTGACTGTGTGTAAGCTACAAAACTATAACAAATTCTCTAAAAACACTTGTGTCATATCCTGCAGGGTCATTCAAATGCTTCCTTGCTATCGAGGCAAAGACTCTGGCTTCTATCTCCACATGACTCAATTAGGTTTCACTCACTTCCCAGGTCTCTAACTGTGCCTCTAACCCCGGGTGACCCTCTCACAAAAGTGTGCTTGTGGCAAGAGAAGCTGAGTAATACTGTGGAGGTAACATTCACCATAAGAAAAACAATTAGAAGCACAATTTATCAACCATTTAACCAAACCACTATGGTGGAGGAGAGCCTACAGAAAATCAGTAGACACAAGTACTATCCTAGTGTATCTTAGAAATAAGATGGAGGAGATAACATAGATTTGAAACAATAAAAGTAGAACCTCGAAAGACTCTTGACACAAGTGGATTTCAGAGAAGAAAAAGATCAGGGCATAACAGACTTGTCAAGAAATTCCTCATGGAAAATAAGAGTATTGGAGTGCATTTAACTAAGAAGAGAATAACAGTAATCATGGCTTGAGCATTTATTCTATGTCAGGCACTGGGTTAGGTCGATTATATATGTAATCTCACTGACTTCTTACATAGGGAAGGTTTTATCACCCCCGTGCTACAAATCAGGAAACAAAAGCTCAGGAAGATTAAGTGACTTTCCCAAGGTAAGACTGCTAAGAACTGTCTTCAGGAGAATGTCGTACCCATGACTTACAAGGTTTTGCATAGCTGATCCCTGGCTTGCCTCTGCAGACTCATTTCACACCACTCACCTGCTTAGTCAACACCTGCAGCCATGAACGAGCCAATCCCTTTCATTGCAGGTGTTCACATTTTGGGTTTCCTCTGCCTGCATAAATCTGCCTTCTTTGCCTGTAAAACCTCTATGCATCTAGCTAACTTTTTTTGAAAGTTACTTCTTTAAAGAGGCTTTCTCTGATTGCTGATCTAAATGAGGTTCCTGATTAGACTGACTTATAAACATATTATTCATAGCACTTATCATAGTTCATATCTAAATAATTACACACATGTTGTATTTAAGTTCTCCAGGCCGGCAGGCTGAAAAATTCAGCTGAGCTCATATTGGAGTCTTAAGTCTGAATTCTTCAGGCTGAAAACACAGAGATGTCTATGTTGCAGTCTTGAGGATAATTCTTTCTTCTTGGGGAGACAACAGTCTTCATTCTCTTAAGTCCTTCACCTTATTGAATGAGGCCCACCCACAATATGGAGGGAAATCTGCTTAACTTAAAGTATACTGAGTTAAATTTTAACCACATCTTTATAAAACCTTCATAATAATATCTAGACTGATGTTTGACCAAACAACTATACACCACAGCCTAGCCAAGTCGACAAATACAATTAACCATCATACATATCTATTTAAGGACTACTTTCCCTGCTTGACTGTAAACTCCATGAGAATAGAGACTCAATCTGTTTTTTTCACAACGATATCCACAATTCATAGAACAGCATCTGGCATATGATATATGCTGAAAAACTACTGCTGAATGACAGGAGTAACTGCCATGTCTTGATAACTGGTTGTTCTAGCTAGCACTGGCAGAAAGTGAAAAATGGGATACAGCAATTGACTATAGGACAGTAAGCATTTCTAGCTAGTGAGATTTAATTCAATTTAACTAACAATTATGGACTGGCTTCCATCACCATGAAACTACCCTAAGTATACAGGGAATACCAAAATGAGTATCATAGGAATCATACTAAGAATAGAATACAAAGATGGCACCTATGTGTCCACAATAGGGAACCAAATGAACAATTATGGGAGTTAGAGTGAGCTCCAGTAGCTAGGTTTGAAGGGTTTATGTATGGTGTATCTTTTCCACTATGGACTTGGTAATAACCCATCCATTCATATACAAAACTAGGTACAATAAGGCAGCACTGGATGGTAGTTCTAGTACACCATCATATTAGTATTCTTTGTAGACCTGGGCTCAGTTATAGAGACAAGGATGCTCCAACAGGGTGGACATATCTTCAGATATTGAGCATCTACTATGTGTAAAGCACTGTTCTAGGTGTTAGAGATACAGTGATAAACAAAACAGACAAATATCCATGCACACATGGAGCTTATATTCTAATAAGGAAACAGAAAAACAAAATAAAAGCTATTCTGTTATTAATCAACACCAATGATATACCTAAATAACTAGAAAAAGAACAACAAACCAAGCCCAAAGTGAGCAGAAGAAAGGAAATAATAATGATCAGAGCAGAAATAAATGAAATAGAGTCTAAAGAAAACTATATAAAAGATTGATGAAAACAGGAGCTGGTTCTTTGAAAAGATAAACAAAATTGATAAACCTTTAACCAGACTCATTAATAAAAAAAGAGAGACTCAAATTAACAAAATCAGAAATAAATAGGAGAAGTGACAACTGACACCACAGAAACACAAATAATTATAAGAAAGTACTACAAACAGTTACATGCCAACAAACTGGACAATCTGGAAGAAATAGTTAAATTCCTAAAAACAAACAATCTTCCAAGACTGAATCAATAGGAAACAAATCTGAACAGACTGATAACTACTAATGAAATCCAATCAGTAATAAAAATAATAACAGAAAACAAAAGTCCTGGACCAGATAGCTTCACAGGTGAATTTTACAAAACATTCAAAGAATTAATACCTATTCTTCTCAAACTATTCCCCCAACAAGCAAAGTCCTGGACTAGGTGACTTCACAGGTGAATTTTAACAAACATTCAAAAAAGAACTGATACCTATCCTTCAAGGTAGTACTGAAATTCAAAAGAAGAGAAGGCGCCCAAGCTCATTTTATGAGGCCAGCATTACCCCAATTCCAAAGCCAGAAACAGACACTACAAAAGAAGAAAATTATAGGCCAATATTCTTGATGAGCACAGATGCAAAAATCCTCAACAAAATATTAGCAAATCGAATTCAGCAATATTTTAAAAGATCAATCACAATTAAGAGGGATTTATTCCCAGGATGCAAGGTTGGTTCACTACCTGCAAATCAATTAATGTGATATGCCACATAAACAAAATGAAGGATAAAAATCATATGATCATATCAATAGATGCAGAAAAAAGCATTTGACAAAGTACAGCATCCATTTTTGATAAAAATTCTCAGCAAAGTGGAAATAAAGAGAATATACCTCAACATAATTAAGGCCATGAAAAACCCACAATTAATGCCATACTCAACGGGCAAAAGCTAAAAGCATTTTGTTTACAGTCAGAAGAAACAAGACAAGGATGTCCACTTTCACAACTTTTATTCAAGGTAGTATTGAAGTCCTAGCCACAGCAACCAGACAAGAAACAGAAATAAAAGGATCCAAACTGGAAAGGAAGAAAAAAAACTGCCATTATTTGCAGATGACATGATGCTATAGAGAGAGAATCCTAAAGATTCCAACAAAAACTATTACAACTGATAAATGAATGTAGCAGGATATAAAATTAATATTTGGAAATCGGTTCCATTTTTATATACCAATAATGAACTATTAGAAAGAGAAATTAAGTAAACAATCCCATATATAATTGCATCAGAAAAATAAAATACCTAGGAATAAATTTAACCAAAGAGGAAAAAGACACGTACTCAGAAAATCATAAGACACTAAAGAAGGAAATTGAAAAAAAATACAAATAAATGGAAATATATACTGTGCTCACGAATAGGAAGTATTAACATCATTAAAATGTCCATACTACCCAAAGCATCTATAGATTCAATGCAATCCCTCTCATAATACTAATGGCATTTTTTCTTCCAAGACTGTAAGAACTATAAGAAATAATCCCAAAATTTATACGGAACGAAAAAAGAGCCCAAGTAGCCACAGGAACAAAGTTGAATGTATCACACTGATATCAAATTATACTACAAAACTATAGTAATCAAAACAACATGGTACTGGCATAAAAACCGACATATCAATCAATGGGACAGCATAGAGACCCCAGAAATAAACCCACACCTATATGGTCATTTAATCTATGACAAAGGAGGCAAGAATATACAATGGGGTGAAGATAGTCTCTTCAATAATTGGTGGGTGTTGGGGAAACTGAACAGATACATGCAAAAAATAAAACTAGACGACCTTCCTACACCATATACAACAATAAGCTTAAAATGGATTAAAGACTTAAATGTAAGACTCTACACTATAAAACTCCTAGAAGAAAACATAGACAGTAAACTCTGACATTGATCTTAGTAATAATTTTTCTGATATATCTCCCTGGGCAAGGGAAACAGACAAACAAACAACAACAACAACAAAAAACAAATGGGACTACATCAAACTAAAAAGTTTTTGCACAGTGAAGGACACCATCAACAAACAAAAAGACAACCTACTGAATGAGAGAAGACACTTGCCAATGATAAATCCGGTAAGTGGTTAACATCCAAAATTTATAAAGAACATATACAACTTAGTCAAGAAAAAGAAAACCACAAACAATCCAATTGAAAAAGGGGCCTGAATAGGCATTTCCTAAGAGGACATACAAATGACCAACAGACATATGAAAAGATGCTCAAGGTCACTAATCATCAGAGAAATGCAAATTAAAACCACAATGAGATATCAAGTCACACCTGTCAGAATGGCTATCATTAATTAATTAGCAAACAGCAAGTACTGGTGAGAATGTGGAGAAAAGGGAACCCCTCCTGCAAAGTTGGTGGGACTAAAAATTGGTATAGCCACTATGTAAAACAGTATAGAGGTTCCTCAAAAACTTAAAAATACGACCCAGCAATTCCACTTCTGAGTATTTATCTGAAGAAATCCAAAACAATAATTTGAGAAGATATGTGCATTCCTATGTTCATTGCAGCATTATTTACAATAGCCAAGAAATAGAGGCAACCTAAGTGCCCATCAACAGACAATCGGATAAAGAAGAGGTAGTATGTATATATCATGGAATATTACTCGGCCATAAAAAAAGAAATCTTATCATTTGCAATAATATGGATGGACCTAGAGGGTATTACGCCAAGTGAAATAAGTCAGACAGGGAAAGATAAATACCATATGATTTTGCTTATATGGGGAATCTAAGGAATAAAATAAATTAAAAAAACAGAAACAAAAACAAAAATAGACTTACAGATACAGAGAACAAACTGATGGTCACCAGAAGGGAGGAGCATTGGGGCGCTGGGTGAAAAAGGTGAAGGGATTAAGAAGTACAAATTGGATACTGGGGAAAAAATGGCATAAATGACAGAGGCTTTGTTCACCCCTCTTGCAACCAAACCAAAGTTGTGACAGAAACACAGAACAAACTGCAAGCAAAGTCGCCTGCGATCTAGGTGAACAGAAGCACTACAACTAGGGAGAGAAATAAGAAATCACCCTGCTACGGTAGAAGATAGGAAGGGGTAAAGACATGAGGCTGCCCCATCCCCAGAGGCTGAGTGGAACAGAGGCTGCGGCGGCAGCAGCTGCAGATGCCTCTTAAAGCAGACATGTCTGCAAGCAGACTTTCACGGTGACGAACTTGCTTGCTCTGAGCACCAGTGTCAGATTGGCTGCACAAGGGGTCACAAGGGACTTACAAGGGGACACTGAGTTGTTGGAGCGAGGGCCAGAGGTGAGGCTCTCTCCCAGGCAGAAGTCTGTATCCATTGTTCCTCTATTGAGCCTTCCCCTCTCCCAGTGCGCGGACTCAGCGTCGCCATAGATGAGATGTCAAACTGGATAATAGAGGTCACTCTGCCCAGAGGATTCCCTGAAACTCTGCCTCCTCTAACTCGCAGCCCCACCCAAGCCACATCCAGGTGTGTCCTTGGTGAGTCTGGTGCTCCGTGCTGATCAGAGCAAAGACTTACAGCAGGCCTTGGTTTCTGGCATGGCCTCTTGAGGCAACTATAAGCACAGCATCTGTGGATTGCTTGCTGAATCTTAACAGGTGGCCCCAGAGAAGCATGGGCTGGGGCTAAACTTGGCCTGCAGCTGAACCTCTTTCAGGACTGTGTCATTGGACACCTTCTACACAAATCCACAATAATAAGACCAGGAGACTTAAGAGCCTCCTGTTCAGTCTATTGTTCAGTCTATTGAAACAGACACAGAAAAGCAGCCAAAGTGGGAAGACAAAGAAGCAGAAACCATATGAGGGAACAGAACAGTAAGTCAGTCAGACAGAGAACAACAAATACCACAGAATTTCACTTATATGTGGAATCTAAAGAACAAAATAAACTAAGCAGAAACAAAATCATACATATAGGGTATATTTTAATGGTTGCCAGATGGGTGAAAAAGGGGAGGGGATTAGGAAGTACAAATTGATAGTTACAAAATAGTCCTGGGAATATAAAGTACAGCATAACTAATATAGTCAATAATATTATATTAACTATGTTTGATGTGAGGTACTAGATTTATCAGGGTGATCACTTTGTAAGTTATATTAATGTTAACCACTATGTTGTACTAATGAAACTAATATATTAAAAATATAATAAATAAATTGGGTTCTAAAAATACTAGCAAACCCTTGAAATTAGCTTATAGAACAGTTTAAACCAGACTGTAGAAACTTGGACAACTCTTTTAGTAAAATACCATTTTAATATCCATGCCTAAACATATCCCATCAGAGATCAGAATGTCTCTCTTGCTTCCCAACTGTTATAGGAAAAACTCATGTTATTTTTATAGATTCCATAATTGGATCTACTCAAATTAAGAAAGAATATTAACTTTAGATTGCTGAATGAAGTGCTTCAAATATCCAAGATCAGAGGAATTCTGCAATGTAGTCTTACTTTTTAAAAGGAGACTCCAAATTAGGTAGAAATAACTGAATATCATTAAGCCTAATGGGAAGACTGGAAGTGGAGCAAAAAGGGCAGTAGAGCCAACATGTGGTCTTTCTGATTCACCTACCCTACGAATGTAACCAGAAAGACATCACCAGATTTACTCCCCATTTTATGATGTCCTATCACGACAGTTAGTTGCCCATTAATCTATGCTTCCCATTAATAACTGGGTTGGAGAAGTGGCCAGTCTTGTCCATATATAACTGGGCTAAAATATAAGCTCCAAGAAGCTTATTCATGGATTACCTGCTTTAAGAAGTCCAAAATCACACAGCAAGTACACTACACTGATAATCAAGATGAGGTCCTGATGCACAATTTGGGCATTCCAAATAGTTAAAATAATCCTCCAGCCAAAGGAAAGACATATTGAATTTATATTAAAGCAAGTAGAATTAATACCAGCCTAAACACTAAGAGTGGTATAAAATTCAGAACAGTAGTAATTTTGATAGGCAGGGTGTAGTGACAGGCAAGGGCCACGAACAGGGTCTGAGGCGTGCTTGATACCACTGATGCATAAATAGCTGTATTTACACTGTAAAAACTGGTGAAATACATACTTATGATTTGTGCACTTTTCTTTATTCATGCCTATTTCAATAACAAGTATACTTAAATGTTACAGTGAAGACCAGGGATAGAGCTGTCAAGGTAAAAGAATGATCACAATCAGCAAATGGCTGTCCAGAAAGCCAGTAGAGACAGATCCAATCTTGCCCTAGGAAACCTGGCACAGTTAAAAGAAAGTACCTGTAACATGGCCCAAAAGGAAAGTCCTTCCCAGTACTACAGGAGGAACGTGAGGCTAAGAGTAGGATGAGAAGATAAGCAGAAAGGAGAAGAATGAGGGTAATTGGCACCCTAGAATGAAAAGTAGGAGTCCTCCCACTGTAAAGGGTGGTATGACAACTGTCATCCATCCATGAAGTGGTGGAGGGTAAGAAGAAACCTCTTTCCTTGTAATCCCATAGCGACACTTAATGTGTCCTCTCAGTGTACTTATGAAGTACCAATGATAACTCTACCTGAGCAGGATTTGGTTCTATTTCTGAAGGCATCGAGTCAGTGCCTAAAAGCAGAACATTTACTTGATATTTCTTTGACTTATGGTGAGTCATAGTCCTCAGTAGAAAACGCATTCCAAAGTGGTCAGAAGCTGCAGAGTATGCAGAGCTCAGTGGTACTAAATCAGACACCATTTCACCATACTCATAAACACAAAGAGAATCTGTCTCACTCCCTATGTTTTTGAAAGGTTTGAATACATCACTAGGGAAAAAGGGTACCTATTACATGACCTCCTGCTGTGGTAAAACATGGTAAGTTGCAGGACTGCCTACTTACCTGCGAGCCCTTCAAATCTTTTCACATTGTTGATGAGAACACCCCTAAACACCCAATTCCTTGCCATTCATACACACAACCACCAAATCATTGAACTAACTATGGTATTTGGGTCTGTAACTCGAACATATTGCTCACCTGCTCATTAGAGTTTATAATGACTGGTTTCATGTTTCACATCCCTGTTTACATCACTCACCTATATTTTCCTCCCTATACTGCTGCTCTCTATATTCCTAAATTTTATTCAAACTCCTACCCATCCCTTCTAAACTCTTGAGAACTTATTTCCTATTCAATCTATTCTCTTATATCTTCAACCCCTTTCCAGAACCACCCCTCTACCTCCTCACCTTAATTGAGACCTGCTTGTCACATGAAGACATGCAACTGCCAAAGGTGAGTATTTTTCTTTCATAATCCATTAATCACAGAGCCAGGGACAGCCTTATTCCTCACTGCTATATCAAAATCATGTCTCCTCTTTTCTTCAAAATCCTAAGCTCCTTTAAAGCTCATGCCATCAAACAAAACCAACTGCTACTCCTCTTAGTTGCTGCCAACTACTGACCTCCAAGGCCCTTCTTCATCCATTAAAGGCTTTGGCTATGGTTCTCTAACATCATTTCCATTTATGTTCCAGTCATAATGTTTAGTGATGTCAATAAACACATACATGGAATGTCAAATGCCCTAGATTCACAACTTCCTGCAGTCCTCTCTCCCTCCACCTCACCTCAGTCACTCCTCCCATAGGCACTTATTCAAGTTTAGTATTACCAACAACTGTACCACTTCTGAAGTTTTGGTTTAAATCCCTCATCCTTCCTCCTATATCCCCACTCTAACAATTTTTTAATCAATTGTAATCTCCAATCCATTGACCCCATCACATTTTCAAGTCCAACACTGCTTTCATGTCCTCACTTCTTTACTCAAATTAGATCTCGTTATCAAGCACTATAATCACTCCCTTCTTATACCCTAGCCCTTCTATCACTCTGAGAGAGGAGTAAAATCCCAACCTTGCTTGAACTCAAATACATAATTTTCTCACAGGCAAAACTTAGCAGCTGAATATTATTTGGAAAATCCTCTTCCTCTTTAAATTCATTGTCGTAAACTTCATATTGGCATTCTACAGTGCCTGGCAATCCTACATTTTCCTAACAAATTTGCTTTCACCATATGCACTTTGTACCTTTCCTTCTTTCCTCATATCTGTCAGAGCCTCACTCACACGCTCTAGGAAAGATGGACTCACTTTATTATTCTTTGAGAAATTAGAAGCGATTGACTTGAATTCCCTTATCTTCTTAAGGTAACCAATGATCCTCATGTTTCCAAATCCAATGGACACTTCTCTGTTCCTGTTGTAAACATTCTCTATTTCTTGAAATACTCTAATCTCTCGATTTTCTTCATACCCACTGGCCATGCCTTCACGACCTCCTTTGCTGTATCATCCTCCTCTTAGCCTTTCATTGTTGAAGGGTCCCAATTTTGAGGGGTACTCTGCTTTAAAAAATATTTTATCCCTAAAAAAAAATCTTACCTGGGCATTTGGCCTTAACTATCATCTATATACCAAATGTATAGCTTCTGCTTTCACCTCTTCTGTGAACTTCAGATTGTTATATTCTCAGCATTTCCACAGAGTTCTCTATTAGAGTTCAAACTTAATATTACCCAAGATTTTAATTTTCCACTCCATAATCAATGCTTGCTCATTTCTCAGTCTTTCATGTCCCAGTAAATGGCACTGCTACCTATCCAGTTGGTCAAACCAAAAATCGAGAAGTCATCCTTGCTTCTTTACAGTCTCTAATCATTCATATCCAATTCAACAATAAGATTTGTTAACCTACCTTCAAAATAAATCCCCAAATCCATGTACCTCTGCCATCACTGTTATCTCTCACCAACTTGCTAATTGGTATTTCTACTTCACTCTTATCCCTAAAAGTCTTATCTCCAAATAGCAATTAATTCCCAAACATAAATTAGATGTCATTCTCCTGCTTAAAACTCATCGGTGGCTTCCTATCACAGTTAGAATTCCCAGTCCTTCTCATAGGTTACATGGCCTCTGAGGATCTAGCCGCTGTCAATTTTCCAATTTTATCTTATACTTCTCTTCTTACTTTAACTACATTGGCCTCCTTTCTGTTCCTCAAAAAAGAAAAGCTTTTTCTCACTTCATCATCTTTGTGCTTTCTGATCCCTCTGCCTGGAGTGTACTTTTCACAGCTTTTCATGTGGCTGGCCTTTTTATCATCACTCAAATCTCAGGAAAAACATCATGTCTTCAGAGAGGTCTTTCCTGAGAATTATTTTCAAAGCAGCTACCCTTCTCCCCAACACACCACCTTGTTCATTCATATCAAATAGCCTGTAATACATTTTTGTTTTTTTTGTTTATTGGGTTTTTCTCTTAGAATCCACCTAGAACACAAGCCCTTCGAGGGCACAGACTTTGTTTTTCATATTGTGGGTATATGGCGCACCTTGACTACAAGGTCCAGTGAGCTGTAAGTAGTATGCCCCAACAAGAGACAACTCAACTGGAGAAACAATAATTCCAACTTTTCTCCTCCTTATAGGTTGGGTAGCTAGAAGCATAGCCTGAAAGTATCTGCCATCCAAGTCTTATTCTATCCTCTGCTTAACTATTAAGAAAACCAATCTAACAATGAAAATAACCTGGAAGGATATTTTGTTGCTACTTATATCTAGTACCAAAAAACTACTCTTCGATTCCATTAACAAAATATTTATTCAATGCCCTCTCTGGTTCTGAGCCCTGCCCTCAACATAGATAATGCAATAATCAATAAGACAAGGCTCCTGTCTTCAAGAAGCACAAAGCCCAGTGGCAAAGGGGATAGAGAAGCTGTGAAACATAAATATATCTACTATAACTCTGTAATAAAGCAGTAAGAAACGTTGCACTAAATGTATAAAACAGAGTCCGAACACAAAGAAGGTGGGATATGTGAAGGCTTTTGCCAAAAGGAGACAAAATTGGACAATTATTTGAAGCCAATGTCTCTGGAGCAAAGACATCGATCATACACAAATTAACCAAGAGTGCATCTGGAGGTTTGCAAAATGTAAATGGAACACACTAACTGTGGCATTTTCTATACCAATTAGTAAGATAAGTCAAACCCTGGGGTCTCTGGACTCTGTTTGAAGGCCCTATGCATCAGAAGCACTTCTGTATCCTTCAACTTTCTGTGCACTCAGAACCATAGAGTTGTAGGGCAGGTGAATAACTTATTGAAAATCATTTATCTCTTCAACTATCAAAGAATTGGGTACTCACAGTGTTATATTTAAAGGGTTAAGGTGTCAGAGAAAGTACAACTCCCTGATGTGCAATTGATTACATAAAAGCAAGATGACATTTTGTCAGAAACTTCAAATCCAACTCTTGTACACCAGTAGGACAATACATAAAACTACTACATAATATAGACTTGGCCCAGCACTTACAGAAGAGGCCAAGACTTCCCCAACTCATAAATCAGGATCTCTAAAGCAGTGATTTTTAGAGAACTGAATGAGGACTCATAAAGCCATGTACACTTATACAGAACATTCTATTGTCTGAATTCTAGTTTTCTCATATGTAAAAGACATTAGTAATACCTGCATCTATAGTTGTCCTAAGCACCAAAATGAGATCATAGATGTTCTACAATATCATCTTATGCATTTAGTAGTGCAATATTAATTCCATGCCACACTACCTTCTCAAAAGTTTGCCAGTTTCCTTTCTTCCGTTCAGTGGATAGACTTTCTATTGAATCCTGCTTCACTGAAGAACATCAATGGATTTACCCGGGTTCCATAACCAACAATAAAACCTCCTCCAAAAAAGTGGCAGCCCCTCTGAATAATTGGCCTCTTACCACTCAGTAAATAACTTTTAGGAAACCTACCAATGTATCATTAGTAATTGATCTCAGAACCCTGAATAAAATATTATTTTTTTCTTACTTAAAAATATAAGTAAGACCTGGCCAGTGCAATCAGGCAAGAAAATGAAACAAAATACATACATATTGGAAAGGAAGAATTAAAATAAAACTATCTCTATTTGCAAATTATGTAATTGTCTACACAGAAAATCTCAAGGAATTTTTTTTAAAAAATTCTAGAACTAAGTGAGTTTAGCAAAGTTGTGGAATACAAGGGAATGAAAGGATAATATACAAGTCAATTGCATTCCTATATACCAGCAATGAAAAACTGAAAATTAAAACTTGATATTTAAAAAATGTCATTTGCAATAATACTAAGAAATTAAGCATTTAGATAAAAATCGAATGAAACGTGCAGGATCTATATGCAGAAATCTACAAAGCACCAATGAAAGAATTGTTTAAAAAGAGCTTCATAAGTAGAAATATATTCCATATTATAGGATTTGAGGCCTCAATATTGTTAGGTTTTTGGTTCTTTCTCACTTCATCTATAGATTCAATGCAAACCTAGCTAAACTCCCAGTAAAAATTTTGTAGCTATCAACAAGCTGACTATAAAATTCATATAGATATACAAAGGATTTAGAGTAGCCAAAACAACTTTGCAAAAGAAGAGCAAAGTTGCATACTACCTGATATTAAGATTTATTATAAAACTACACTAAGCAAACAGCATGGTGTTCGCATAATGATAAACAAATAGTTCAGTGGAAGAGTCCAGAAATAAACTCATACATATTTGGACAAATGATTTTTAACAAAGATGCAAAGGCAATGCTGCAGTGATAGAATGGTCTTTTTCTATAAATGGTGCCGGAACAACTGCAGTGATAGAATGGTCTTTTCTATAAATGGTGCCGGATATTTATGTAAAAAGAGAAAAGAAATTGGATTTATATTTCATACCATATATGAATTTAATTTAAAATGAAACAGAACTAAATATAAACCTTAAAACTATGAAACTTCTAGAACAAAGCATGAGAGGTTAGACAACAATTTCTTAGACATGATACCAAAACACCAAATCCTTTTAAAAATAAAATGATAGCTTGAGCTTCAACAAAATTAAAAAAAATGCTCTCAGAAGTATTGTTAAGAGAATGAAAAGATAAGTCAAACCTGGAAGAAAACATTGGAAAGTCACATATCCAATCAAGGACTTGTATCTAGTGTATAGAGAGAACTCTCAAAACTCAACAATAAAACAAATGATCTGATAAAAATAGGTAAAAAAAAATTTGAACAGACATATCAACAAATAAGATATGTGAATGGCCAATAAGCACATGAAAAGATGCTCAACGTATTATTTGGAAAATACAGATTAAAACCACAGTGATATACCATTACACACATACTAAATAGCTGAAATTTAAAAGACTGACCAAACCAAGTATTGTTGAATGTACTCTAATCTTTCCACTCTTCCATTCTCACTATCACTCTACTCCAGATTCTCACGAACTCTTGCCTTTATTGTTAAAATATTTTCCTGACGTGTCTCCCCATTTTTGCTACTGCCACACTCCAATTGTTCACACTGCAAACAGATTACTATGGTGTAAATGTTTGTGTCCTCTCCCCCCAAATTCATATGTTGAAATCCTGATGTCTAATGTGATAGTATTAGGAGGTGGGGCCTTTGAGAAGTGATTAGGTCATGAGAACAGAGTCCTCATTAATGAGAATTTATAATGCCCTTATAAATTAGACCTGAGAGAGCTCTCTTAGCCCTTTTTACCATGTGAGGATATGTGAAATCTGCAACCCAGAAGAGGGCCCTCACTCAAACACAGTAGAACCCTGATATCGTACTTCCAGCCTCCAGAACTGTGAGAAATAAATTTCTGTTGTTTAACAGCCCTCCATTCTGTGGTGTTTTGTTCTAGCAGCCTGAACAGACTAAGATAGAAAACTGGTACTATAAGTGGGGTTGCCGCTATAACAAATACCTAGAAATGAGGAATCAGCTTTGGAATTAGGTAATAGACTGAGGCTGGAAGAGTTTAGAGGTGCATGTTAGAAAAAGTCTACATTACTGCAAATGGACTCTTAAAAGGAATTTTCATGAGGCCTCAGTAGGAGAAGAGGAGAGCTGTAGAGAAAGCTTCCATCTCATCTTGTGCCTCTCTCCTTCATCAATATGCTCCACCCACACTGACTTCGTTCTTCTTGCTTTTCAAAAACAGTATTTTATATCTCCTTCTCCTTAAGGATTTTCATGCATTTCATCAGACAAAACCACATGTTATATCTCCTGAATACAATATTTTACTTCAGACCTCTGTGCCCTTTACAAGTCTATTATTCCCTTTGTCTGGGATGTCCTCTTTTCTCATGGCCAACTTATAACCATTTGTCACGATTCTGCAACAGCATCATTTCTTCTATGAATTGGTCTTCCAAGCATCATGTCTTCTGTATTCCTATAACACTTTACATTTCATCATTCTGTAACAACTCTCTTGGTGTATTATAAGAACTAATTTACACGGCTGTCTCTTCTACTATACTGTGAGTCCTTTAATGCTATGAATTGTGACATTATATATTTAGTGTCTACCACAGACAGCACTTAATTCATGGTAGGTAAAAGTCGGAGAAGATGAAATATTCTTAAACATATCTTAATTACATTAAGAAGAGGATTCTTAAGTGTCATCTGGGGATTTGCACACTCCCTGTCATGGTACAAAACAAGATAGTCCTTTTAAAAAACTGTAAATTTAATGAAAACGAATGGGCTCTCAGATTTGAAGAAGAGAATCCTGACTTTGGACTCTTTTTCCACAGAAAGGAAAAGGCAAAACAGTGATGGTTTCAAGGTGAAGTTTTGGATTTGGGGTTTTCCTTTACTTCCTTTTGTTCTAAATTGCTTTTATTTTTGGTTCTTACTAGCATCATAACAGGCGGGTTCACACAGGTAAAAATGAAGGGTTTAAACCATCTTTTTCCTTATTTAAGGGTGTTTATGGAGTCCCAGCTTTCCGTTTCTCTTGCTGTTTTGAATGTCTCAGCCATCTATAAAATATCTGAACATTTATGTGGAGTAACTTACATAAGAAGGAAAACTGAGTGCTGGAAATCCAGGAAACTTTTTTCAGACACAACATGATGTTGTGAAATATTTATAGCTTCACTGTAGCCCTGAACTGATTATTGTTTTCTCCAGGAGACTTCTGGTTTTTTTTTTTTTTTTTTTGGCATAGTCATATATTATCTTCAAATAACTACCTTAATAGTCCTCCAAGGAGATCTACCTTACTCTTGCTAACATGTTTCTAGAGTTGTTTACAGCTGTGTGATTTGTATTGTTAACATAAATCTAGCCCCTGGAGCATTTCTTCTTGCTGAAATGGATGGTTCTCCCAGAAGTTTATATTACTAACTTAATTGTTCCAGGTGCTCCTCCAACCCCACTGAGAGCTTCCTTTTCATTGGAATGGTTACAAGAAGTGTGGCCCAACCTTAAATCAATTAAGCAATAATTATGTGACCCATGCCCAAATTTGCCATTTCTTGTTTGCCACTCAGGGACACTTAAAATTTTTCTCTGAAACACATATGAGAGTTGTACTTTAGATATGTCAAGAGCTTTGGGGACAGAAAGACCAGCTTGTTCGTCCCCAGCAGTCCTGATACGAATAGACACTGGAACAAGGGGCAGAGTTAAGAGAGAAATAAATTTTGGTTCAATGTTAGAATATACATTCTAAAAGTCAAACTGGACTGAGACCCAGTATGCTTTCTTAAAAATGACAGTTCCATAATTGTCATCTGGGAGAGATTTAGAGATGGCACTCTAGTCACAAGTGGGTCTTAAGGTACTGGATTGGAAGCAACATTTGCATAGCAACTTATATAAAAATTTTAAAACATCATTTGTCCATATCAATGAATTGAGGAAAACTGATGGATATTTGGTTGGGAGGAGGTCTAAAGGCCCCCAAGCAACTTCTGGTGCTGCTGCTACTCGGGATAATGCATTTTCCATAATGGAAAATGTTTAACTTCTTGGTGCAGTTACTGGAGAGGGAGTTCTTGCTTATAGTAGATTCTGTTCTTCTGTTTCCATAAATTGACATCTTTAGGAAGCAACTTGATCTCTGTCACTTCTGGATATAAATTCTAGATGTAATTCTTAAATACTTCTGCTATTTTAAGGAGGGATAGATGTAGAATTTCACTTTCTGTCAATTGTGAACATATACAAAAACCCCAAATGAGGTAGATAGGGTAGGTAGTTCTTGTTCTATTTTATATAAGGAAAAATGAAAGGTCAGGTGGCCTAAGATTACACATTTTAATATTTAACACAGGTCATACTTTACAGAAGGAGGAAGAATTTATGTGACCTAAGGTTTCATGTCTAACGTACTAGTAGACCCAAATAAGGTACTGATGTCCTTCTACTTTTTTTTTCCACCAGACAACTTTGTTATCTATAAACAGCTGAGTTTATAGATTTACAGGTAGAGTTCCAGCATTTTCACTATTTAACCAATGCCTAAAATTGAAAGCAATTTCTATTTCTACTTTTGTTAACTTTCTATCTGTTACTGGTTTATGCATCAGTTTCATACAAATACATATACACACATATATGCCCATACGAACACACTCACACATACACACACACACACACACACACACACACACACACACACACATACTCACTCACACCCAGTCCTCCTATATCAAAAGTTCACAGTTACCATAGGGTGAAAAAGAAACTAAAGAATGACCAGCAAAGCAGTAGGCAAGCTGAGTTTTAGGTGAGTGCACCAGGTCTGCTTCTTTTTTAAGCAGTATAGGAACTGGGTCTAAGTTCTACCCTCTCAGAGAAGACAGCCAACCATACAGACCATACCATCTTTCTGCCAAATCCAAGTCAAGCATTCAACATATAAAACACCAGGAGAGGAGTGACGTCAGAAACATGGCAGAGTAAGAAATGGCCCAAGATCTCTCCTCTTGAAACGACAATAAGCTGAACATCTAAAACTCAACAAAAAACACCCTAACTGCACACCAGCACGTCTGAGCATGGGATCTGCACATAACAGCTACCGCAGGTCAGAGCCCTGGGAGTCAGGCAGTAGATTAGGAAAAACAAAGAATGTGCCTCTCACAGCTGGAGCTCCCTGCAGGAGGAGTGTGAAGGGAGAAGGTGCGGTGGGTTCCCTGAACAGCACTGCCTGGGAGAGCTGTGAGCTCCACACAGCCGGTGGCAGTGCCCAATCGTCAGGGCAGAGTACAAAGAAATGGGATGGCAGAAAATAAGGGACAGCAGAGAAACAACAGTTGATTTTTACCAGCCAATTACTAAACCAAAGCTGAGCCTCAGCCCCCATCTGCCAACCCAGAGTGCCCCTCCCACCGTACTCTCCGAGATGGAACGCCGTGGAGCCAGAGGGGAATCTGAGCAAACGCTACCAAAACTGTCGCTAACACTGACATGACCTGACACTAAGGTCAGCGAGCATGATTAAACATCTATAAGAAAAAAAGGACATTATTAAGTCTTTATATAAAGCAGAGATCTAAGAGGCTTAGATGCCACATACTGGAAACCAAAAGAAAAAACATCTTCTTTGCAACAGGCTAGGGACAAATATATAATAAATCTTTCTGGAAAAAAATCAGAATACACTTCCATTAATGCTTAGGCAGAGAAATAGTCCAATAAACACCACGAACAACCAAGGTGACACAGCATCTCAGAAAGAAAGAGAAAAATCTCCAGAAAATAAGCTTACAGACATAGAAATATGCAATTTAAATGACAGAGAATTCAGAATGGTACTTCTGAAAAAACTCAATGAGATCCGAAACAAATCATATCAACAATTTCAGAAACTGAAAAACAACTAGATGAGCAGAACGAGTTCTTTAACAAGGAGATCGAAACTCTAAAAAAGAACGAAATAGATCTTCTGGAGATAACACAACTGCAAGACTTGAAAAATGAAATAACAAGCTTGGGAAATATAGTAGACAAAATGGAGGAAAAGATAAGTGATATCAAAGACAGAAATCTAGAAATAAATCAGAAAGAAGAAGAGAGAAACCAAAGAATGAAAAATAATGAAAGAGAAATACAAAAATTAGCTGATGCCATCAGGAAAGGAAACATAAGAATAATGGGCATTATCGAAGGTGAGGAAAAGAATCAGGGCCTAAAAAGCATTTTCAGACAAATAGTTGACGAGAATTTCCCAAATCTAAGGAATGAGCTGGAGCTTAGAATTCAAGAAGTCAACAGAACACACAATTATTTCTA
>NW_006443567.1:1631880-1633453 GCF_000325575.1 Pteropus alecto
TATCAGCACAAACCTTACAAGCAACAAAGGAGTGGAATCAAATATTCAAACTATTAAATAAAAGGAACTACCAGCCAAGAATAATGTATCCAGCAAAGCTCTCCTTTAGATATGAAGGAGAAATAAAGACCTTTCCAGCACACAAAAATTGAGGGAATTCTCCACTATGAGGTCTGCATTACAGGAAATACTGAAAGGGGTCAGCTTACCTAAAACAAAATGACAAAAAATATACAACTAGGAGCAAGGTGACTAGTAGGCAGATAGAAGCAGAGGAGTACAACCCTTATAAAGAACAGGGCATTATAAGCTTAAGCAATAAAAAGAGATTTCTATTGCAAGATAGTAATGAAAGTTCAGCATACATAGGGATAAATTGAGACAACAACAACAGAAAAGGGGAGGATTTAAAGATCCAAAATATCAAAAGGGAATGGAGATACGGTACATGCAGAAGAAAATGAATATGTATGAAACTATTCTCTACATATTCATAATGGTAACCACACACCAAAGATTCAAAATTGAAATATATAACATAAAACAAGAAGGACCAGAGGGAAAACCCAAAACTCAAACAAACAAACAAAAAAAAACCCAAACAAACAATAAAAAAACAGAAACACATGGACAAGGAAGCATTGGAAACACCAATCTACCAGAAAACAAAAGATAAAATGGCTATAGAAAAACATATTATTTCAGTAATCTCCCTAAATGTAAATGTTCTGAACTCACTAATAAAAAGGCACAGAGTTGCAGAATGGATCAAAAAACAAAACCCAGCCATATGCTGCCTCCAGGAGACACACCACAGTTCCAGAGACAAATATAGACTCAAAGTGAAAGGGTGGAAAATGATATTTCAAGCAAATGGCCTTCAGAGAAAAGCGGGAGTAGCAATACTAATGTTGGACAAAATAGACTTGAAAATAAAAAAGGAAAACAAAGATACTGAGGGACACTTCATAATGATAAAGGGGATCATGCACCAAGAAGACATAATACTTATTAATATCTATGTTTCCAATCAGGGAGCCCTGAAATATATAAAGCAATTACTAACAGAACTAAAGGGAGAAACAGACCAAAACACTGTCATAGCAGGGGACCTAAATACCCCACTGTCAGATATTGAGAGATCATCCAAATAGAAAATCAATAAGGAAATAACATCTTTAAATGACACATTAGTCCAACTGGACATAATTGACATTTATAGAGCCTTCCATCCCAAAACAGCTGCTTATACATTCTTCTCTAGTGCACAAGGAACATTCTCAAGGATTGACCACATACTGGGACACAGAATAAGCCTCAACAAATACAAGAGGGTTGAAATCATGCCAACCATACCCTCTGATCGTAATGCTTTGAAACTAGAGATCAACTGTAAAAAGAAAGTGGAAAGAACCACAAATACATGGAGATTAAACAACATGCTACTGAAGAATAACTGAGTCAGAGAAGAAATAAAAAGGGAGAGCAAGAGATACAGAGAAACGAATGATAATGATAATGATAATGATAGTACAGCATATCAAAACTGTTGGGACATGGTAAGAGCGCTCAT
>NW_006443567.1:1634917-1635882 GCF_000325575.1 Pteropus alecto
AAAAAAAAATACACACAGACCAGTGAAACAGAATCGAGAGTCCAGAAGTAAACCCATATTTATATGGGCAAATAATTTTCAACAAAAGAGCCAAAAACATATAGTGGAGAAAGGAAAGCCTCTTCAATAAATGATGCTGGGTAAACTGGAAAGCCACCTGCAAAAGCATGAAACTAGACTGTTGTCTATCACCACACACCAAAATTAACTCAAAATGGATTAAGGACCTGAATATAAGACCTGAAACAATAAAATGCATAGAAGACAACGTAGGAACTAAACTCAAGGACCTTGGGCTTAAAGAGAATTTTATGAATTTGACCTCAAAGGCAAGGGAAGTAAAAGCAAAAATAAATGAATGGGACTACATTAAACTAAAAAGCTTCTGCATGGCAAAAGAAACTGTCAACAAGGTAAAAAGACAACCATCCAAATGGGAAAATATATTTGCAAGCAATGCCTCTGATAAGGGCCTAACATTCAAAATATACAAAGAACTCATACAATTCAATAACAACAACAAAAAAAACAAATGATACAATTAAAATATGGACAGAGGATCTGAACAGACCCTCTCCCAAGAAAACATACAAATGGCCAAGAAATATATGAAAAGATGCTCAACATCACTAGCTATTAGGGAAATGCAAATCAAAATCACAATGAGATACCATCTCACACCTGTTAGAATAGCTATAATAAGCAGGACAAGTAATAACAAATGTTGGAGTGGATGCAGAGAAAAAGGAAACCTCATACACTGCTGGTGGGACCGCAAATTGGTACAGCCACTATAGAAAACTGCATGGAAGTTCCTCAAAAAACTAAGAATTGATCTACCATATGATCCAGCAATCCGTCTACTGAGTATTTGCTCCAAAGACTTGGAAACACACATCCGAAAAGATATTTGTAGTGATATTCATACCAGTATTATTCATGGTGGCCAAGACATGGAAACACAG
>NW_006443567.1:1635936-1637204 GCF_000325575.1 Pteropus alecto
TCATGGGGTCCATGTCCTACAATAGATGATTGGATAGGGAAGCTGTTGTGTGTATGTATGTGTGTATGTGTGTGTATATATATATATTTTTTGAAATGTTGTGTATATGTATGTATGTAGGTATGTATACATATATATATGTATACATACAATGAAATATTACTCAGCCGTAAAAAGATATTAAATACTGCCATTTGAGACAACATGGATGGACCTCGAGATAATCATGCTAAGTGGAAATAAGCCAGATTGAAAAAGTTGAAAATCACATTTTATCACTTATTTGTGGGATATAAACCTAAAAGCAATAAATGAACAGGACAGACAAACAAAGACTAATGGACAAGGACTATAGACTAGTGGTTACTAGAGGGTAGGGGGGTAGAGGGCAGAAGGAGGTAAATGGGGTAAAAGGAATCAAATATGTGGTGACAGAAGGAAATCTAACAATGGTAGAGGAACACAGAATGCAATATATATATATATGTCTTGCTGTTAATTTGTACACCTTAAACTTACTGGATTTCATTAGCCAATGTCACCGTAATAAAAATAATTAATTTTTTAATTGGAAACAAAACATCAGGAGAATTAAAAAAAAATTCTTGAGGAAAATGTCAAATGCATATAAAAGTATAGAGAATAATATAATGAAAATCATACCCTTATTTCATAGCTGATTTTGTTTCATCTATACTCTCCTGTATTAGTTTTCTATTGCTGCATAGCAAATTATCTATACTTATAGAGGCTTCAAGAAACATTCATATATTATCTCACAGAAAGTCACAAATCTGGGCATAGTATAACTGGTTTTTCTGTTCATGGTCTTATCAAGCTACAAGGTATTGCCTGGAGCTACAATTTCCTTTGGGCCTTGGAGTTCTCTGCCAAACTTTTGTGATTGCTGGCACAATTCAATTCCTTGTGATTGTAGGACTGAAGTCACAATTTTCTTGCTGGCTGTCAGCCAGGGACCATTCTCATCTCCTAGAGACCACTCTCAAGCCTGGAACATGACTCTCTCCATAGGCAGTTTATAGCATGGTTGTCTGCTTCAAAGACAGCAGGAAAACATCTGCTGCTACTTCTTGTCTCTTTTCATGGCTATCCTCATTAGGTCAGGCCCATATAGGAAAATCTCCCATTTTATTAACTCAAAGTCAGCTGATTAGGTATCTTAATTATACCTGAAAAAAAGCCTTATGTCATATAGCATAACACAATCATGGGAGCAATGTCCTATCACATTCACAGTTCTCATCCAT
>NW_006443567.1:1637220-1647962 GCF_000325575.1 Pteropus alecto
GAGTTTATACAGTGCATGTCATCAGGAGGTGGGATTCATGGGGTCCATGTCAGAATTTTTTCCACTCTACTCACCAATACTATTTTGAAACTCATCCTGACAAAATATAATTTAATTCATAAATATTTGTGTGTATCTCTAAAATATAAAAACTGATTTTTAAACATAACCACTATACCATTATCGCACTTAAAATAAAATAAAAAGTTATTAATATCATTAGCTATCCACTCAGTGTTAACATTTTTCCTATTATTTTATTATTTTTAAAGTTTATTTTCTCATATCAGGTTCTTAATAAGCTTTGAGTATTGAAGTTGAGTGAGTCTCTTAAATCTCTTTAAATATACAGTTTCCTCCTCCATATTTTTTTTTTGGTAATTTATCTGTTGAAGAAACAAGGTCATTCATCATATAAAGTTCCTAAACTAGATTTTTGTTTTTACTACTAAACTTTGTTTTTGAGATCATTGTAGATTCACATGTAGTTACAAGAAATTATACAGAGAGATCACGTTTACATTTACAGTTTCTCCAATAGTATCATCTTGCAAAATCATATTATAGTCAAAATATAGAATATTCCCATCATTACAGGAATTTCATATGTTGTCTTTTTACAGCTACATCTATTTCCCTCCTGCCGCTAACCCTCCTTAATCCCTATCAACCATTAACCTGATTTCAATTTCTTTAAATCTTTCATTTCAAGAATGATATATAAATGGAATTGTACAGTATATAATCATTTGTAATTGGCTGTTTCACTCAGTAAAATTCTCTAAAGGCTCATCTAAGTTTTGTTTATCAATAATTCATTTATTTTCATTGCTGAGCAGTGTTTCATGGTATGGTTATACCACCGTTTGTTTAACCAATCTAGAAAAGCTAGACTGTTATTAATAAAGCTGCTATAAACATTCATATACAGTTTTACATGAATGTAAGTTTTCATTTCTCTGGGATAAATGCCCAGACATGCAGTTGCACAAGTGTAAGTTTGCCCAATTTGGTAAGTGTAAGTTTAAGTTTGCCCAACTTCTAATTGGATATTTGCTTTTTGCTGTTAAATTTTGAGTTACTTATATATTCTAGATATGAGCTCTTTATCAGAGTGAAATTACTAGGTCACATGATAATATTATGTTTAACTTTCTGAGGAAGTGCCAAACTGTTTTCCAAAATGACTATACCATTTTAACTTCCCACAAGCAATGTATGAGAGTTCTAATATCTCTACATACTTGCCAACACTATTATCTGTTATTTATCTTGATTACAGCCATCTTAGTGGGTATGAAGTAATATCTTGTCATGGTTTTGATTTGTACCCTGATGGCTAATGATGTTGGGTATTTGTTGACCATTTGTATATCTTCTTTGGAAAAATGTTATGTTAAATCTTTCCCAATTTTTTAATTGGGTTGTCTTTCTATATTTAAGCTGTAAGTATTCTCCATATATCCTGGATACAAGTCTCTTATTATCTATATGATTTGGAAGTACTTTCTCCCATTCTGTGGGCTGTTTTTATCGCCTTATTGATGGTGTCTTTTGAAGTGCATATTTTTAAAAATTTTGATGAAGTATAATTTATCAATTTTTTTGTTTGTGCTTTTGGTATCATATCCAAGAAACCATTGCCTAATCCAAGGTCACAAAGATTTATCCCTGTGTTTTTTATAAGAGTTTTATAGTCCCAGCTTTTATATTAAGATTTGATCCATATGGGGATAATTTCTGTATACAGTATAAAGTAGGGGTACAATTTCATCCTTCTGAATGTGAATATCCAATCATCCCAGCACTATGTTGAAAAGACTAGTCTTTCCCCATCTTTTTTCTTATATTGGGGGAAAACATTCAGTCTTTCACTATTAATTATGACATTAGCCTCAGCAGTTCATATATGCCATTTATCATGTTGTGGAATACCTTAGTCAGATCAGGCTACCATAACTAAATATCACAGACTAGGTAGTCCAAATTACAGAAATTTATTTTCTCACAGTTCTGGAGGCTAGAGGTCTGAAATCAGGGTGCTGGCATGGTCAATTTCTGGGGATATCTCTCTTCTTGGCTTCTAGATGATGGCCATCTCACTGTGTACTCACATAGCTTTTCCTTGGTGTATGTGCAGAGAGAGGAAAAGAGAGAGCAAGAGACAGAGACAGAGACAGAGAGAGACAGTGACAGAGAGAGAGCTTTCTTAAGGACATTAATCCTATCATATCAGGGCCTCACCTTTATGAATACATTTAACTTCATCAATTACCTCCTTATAAATCCTATCTCCAAATACAGTTGAATTGGGGTTCAAGGCTTCAACATATGAATTTGGGTGTGGGGGACAAAACAAACTTATATTCATAATTTGTTGAAGGATTTTTATTGTAAATATGCTGAATTTTATCAACTGCTTTTCTTGAATTTATTGAGACTATAATGTGTTTTTAATATTTTATTTAATGAATATAATGTATTAAATTAACTGAATTTCAGATATTAAAATAACTTTGTATTCTTAGGATAAATACATTTTAGTCATGTAGTGATAAGACTTTTATGTACTATTGAATTTGGTTTGCTGGCGTTGTGTTGGAGGTTTTTGTGTCTTGGCACAAAAACTGATTTCCTTTAAGGAAAATCAACTGACCATTAATGTAAGGGTTTATTTCTGAACCTACAGTTCTATTCCATTTATCTATGTGGGCCCTTATGCCAGTTCCACACTATCTTGATTACTGCAGCATTGTTATAAATTTTGAAATTAGTATGAGTTCTCCAACTTTGTTCTTTTTCAAGGCTGCTTACCTGTTCGGAATCCCTTGCATTTATATGTGACCTTTGGGATCAGTTTGTCAATTTCTGCAAAAATTCCAATAGGGATATTTATAGGATGGCATTGAATTTGTAAACCAATTTGTTGAGTAATGTCATATTAATGTCATATCAAGTCTTCCAAGCCATAAACATGGGATATCTTTTCATTTATTTAGATCTTACTTAACATATTTCCAACTACTATGTGCTGTAATTTTCCACGTACAAGACTTTTGTTAAATTTATCTCTAAATATTTGTTTTTCGTTGATGCTGTTGTGAATCAAATTGTTTTCTTGATTTCAGTTTTGAACTGTTATTGATAGTTTATAGATATACAATTTGTTTTTATATGTTAAACTGATATCCTACAAACTTGTTGAACATGTTTATCAGTTCTAATTAATTTTTAGAAGACTCCTTACCAACTTTCTATATACACAAGATGATATCATCTGTGAATAAAAACAGTTTTACTTCTTTCCAAATTACACGTCTTCAATTAAGACTTTTTAGTCTTTTCAATAAATGGTATTGAGACAATTAGACATCCATATGCAAAAAAATAACCTCGCACTTTATGCAAAAATTAACGCAAAATGGATCACAGATCAAAATGTTAAATAAAAAACTAAAACATTTAAAAGAAAACAAGAGAAAGTCTTCATGACCTTAAATTAGGCAAATAAATTTTAAATATGACACTAAAATCATGATTCATAAAAGAAAAAAATAATAAGTTGGCTTCTTCAAAATTAAAAATTTTTGCTCTGAGGAAGTTGCTTGTTAGGAGTATAAAAATCAATCTACGGTCTGGAACAAAACATTTTCAAATCATATGTCCAACAAAGGACTTGTATCAAGAATATATAAAAAGGTCTCAAAACTCAAAAATTGGAAAATGAAAAACCCAATTTTAAAAATGAGCAAAAGACATCAATTGAAACTTCACCAAAGTGAACATATGGATAGCAAATAAGCAAATGAAAATTTGTCCTACACTAATTTTTAGCCATTACAGAAACGCAAATTATAACTACAATGTCATACCACAATATATATTTGAGAATAACTAAAAATTTAAATGTATACATATATAACTAAGTGCTATCAAGTATGAACAACAATTTAAACTCTCATACATTACTGGTAGACATGCAGAATAGTACAACCATTGTAGAAAATGATTTGGTAATTTCTTATAAACCCACATTTACCATATGACTCAGCAATCTCATTCCTGAGAGAAATAAAAACTTATGTCCACACAAATACCTATACATGAGTGTTTATAGCAGCTCTATTAATGTTTTCCAACACTTGCAAACAACCCAAATATGATTCTATATGTGAATGGATAAACAAACTGGTGCATCCATACAATAGAATGTTATTCAGCAATGAAAAGGAATGAACTACTGATACATACAACTTGAATGGCTCTCAAAAGCATTCTGCTGAGTAGAAAAAGCTAGTCTCCACAAGTTACATACTTTATTATACCACAGATTTTAGAGAATATGAATTCACATTTTAAAAGGGAAAAATAAAAGTATTGCAAGATAATCCTATTGAAGAGAAATAATGTACATATCTTTTATATCTGGATATCTACAGAAACTCTTTGAATCAAAATAATTTGGTAAAACTCAGGGATTGATGAGCTTCAGAAAGAAGGCCATGGGCCAAAATACAAAGAAAGAGAAATGCTCAAAGGAGGAAAGATGTGTGGTTCTTATAAAATGGAAAAGAACAAAAAACAGATAATACAGTGGTGAGAATATTTTTGAGGCACAAAAATAATATATCAATCTGAGAGAAAAGCATCAATAACTTTGATAGGACAATGTGTGAGTGAAATAGCAAAAATGAAGAATGGTAAATGCAGAAAATAAGTATATGAGATATAGCTAACAACCAAGCAAGTAACCTCCACAGTAGAGAAATAGTAACAAAATAATAAATCACAATTCTTTTTATATTGAATTTACTTTGTGAAAGGTAATGTGTTAAGTATCTATGTGTTGAATAATAGTCTATGAAGGAAAATGGCAATTATTCTTTTGTAAATCTTATGGAAATCAAGGAGTGTTTAAATAAAAACACATTTTCAGGCACAACCTGAAATTAATAGCAATTATGACTAAAGAATATATTCTTAAATTACATAATTTGTTTCTTATAAGTATTGATAAGATATATAAAACCACTCATAACAATTGTATGATTAGTAAAATTCCTCCTCCCAATATTGCCTATATGCAGTCTTTCATATAAATACTGGATCCGACCATGTCATGAAAAATATGGTTTATATATAAATATAATTTTCCTTTATAAAATACAAGTTAATACTTTTTCTGGAGGTAAGGCTTAAAAAACTAGATAGATTGGTACCCGTGTATCATTGTAATTGAAAGTGTGAGGGAAACTGGATGACTACATATCACCTACTAATTGGATTTTAGTTTTTTTCTTTCTAGTTACAGAAATGGTAAGTATGCCATAGGCTGAATAGAATCCAGCAAGAGTGCAATCAATATTGCAAACAAACCATGTAAACAATGTGTGCTAATTTTTGGTAGTCTAAATCACATTTTAAAAATATTTATATTTTATAACTATATAGGTAATTTTTATATGTTCAGAAGTTTTGGAAAATATTTAAAACATCAATAAGAAAATAAAGATATCCCTTATAATTCCATTAGTGAGAGGAAAACATTCTTGCTATTTGCTGTATGTTCTCCCAATTGTTTGTAAGTACTTAATGTCTATGTGAACATATGTATGTGTCAGGCAGTCTCAAACTTGGTTTTAATTTAAATAAGTTTGAATTGTCAGGATATTTGTTATATCAGATATTTTAGGTTTTAAATTTGTATTATACTACTTCCACTCCTACCTAAGATGGAAATAACAGGGATCAAATTTACACTCCTATCTGAAACAGCTAAAAAATGACAAAATAGATGACACAATGACTTGCAATTCATTAAATATCAGGCAACAAAGGACAATGATCACAAAGATATAAATAAATGAGATGAGCCTGACAATTGCAGCAGCTTACTACCTAGAGAGGGACTGCAGGTCACAGTGCACAAAGCAGGTAATTGGAAATCACCATCAGTTGATGAGATGGAACTGGGAGGCCAAAGAGGCCAGAATTTGTAGGACAGAATACCAGAGAGGAAAGAGCTACACAGAGAAAACTCCAGAGCTCACACAGGGCTGGGAATGTTCCCAGCAGAGTGGAAAACTGATAATTCATAGAACATTGATTAGAATATTCAAAGGGCTATTTTTGCCTTATGTCTGAGAAAATATTAGCCATAGAATAAACACTGCTCTGATCATTCTTAACAATGTTTAAAAACAAGACCTGTGCTGTGGGTTGCATTGTGTCCATCAAAATGTTCAAATACTAACCCCCATTATATGTGAATGTGACCTTTTTGGGAAATAGAGACTTTACAGATGTAATTAATTGAGTCAAGATGAGGTCATACTGAAGTGGGGTGGGCACTATTAATCCCACATGACTGGTGTCCTCCTAAGAGAAGAAGACAGAAACACAAAGGGAGAACACCATGTGAAGATGGAGGCAGAAAGGGGAGTGATGCATCTACAAGTCAAGGAATGCCAAGCATTGCTGGTCATCACCAGAAGCTAGGAGAGAGGCATGGAACAGGCTCGCCCTCAGAGACCTTAGGAGGAACTCACTCTGCTGACACCTTGATTTCAGACTTTTAACCTGTAGAACTGTAAGGTAATACATTTCTGTTGTTTTAAGCCACCCAGTTTGTACTACTTGTGGTGGCTAGGAAACTAATACAACCCAAAGTACCATGCTATTTCCAAGTAACTTAACTGTGTCCCAGAACAAAGCTCAAAGAGAATGATTTATAGAAATACAAAAATACCCAGCACTCAATAAGGTAAAACTCACATTATCTAGCATCAAATCAAAATTCCAAGCATGTAAAGAAGCAGAAAAGTAAGATCCATAATGAGAAGATTCAATGGATTAAAATGACACAATTGATAAGAGTTAGTAGGTAAGGACATTAAAAAAAGTTATTATATCTGAATTCTATAGTTTTAAGAAATAAGAATAAAGTTTAAATGTATTAAATATAGACATGAAAGATATAAAAAGACCTCAAATGAGCATGGGGAGCTGAAAACTAAAATGTCTGAGTTTAAAAAAAAACCTGTTTTGGATTAAGGCACACAAAATGATTAGTAAACCTGAATAGATAGTAATAGAAACTTTTTGAAAATGAATTCAAGAGAATAAAATCTAATGAATAAAGAAAGCACTGCTAAACTGAGACAACTTCAAGTGGCCTAATATATACACATTTAGAGATCCCCAAAGACACACATTTTCATGACACATTTGATAGAGATGTACAATAAACAATCTATTTCTCACTATGGATGGGGGTTATAAAAAAGAAAATCAATACACTGGACATTACATTAGATAAGCTCAAAAGAGGCAAGACTCCCAAAATCACACTGCTCAGACTCTTCTATATAGAAAATATATATTTTTAGAATAAAAACTTTCCAAAGTCTAAGTCTGGCTGCTGAAAAGACCCTATGAGAAGTGAGGATTCTTCTCTGTCATGGGTGATGCTATTCCCTAACCAGCATGTAGCCTGGAACCCAAAACCGTTTTCATTAACACTTGCACTTGAGCAAAAGGAGAGTTGGCAGGCAGTGATAATGTCCCACGTAGTATTTAATTAAGACAAGATACAAGATAAGGAGAACCAAAAGAAGAAGACTGACCAGTCCACCCATTCCAGAACAGAAAGTACCCCTCAGAATGCTGCTTCACTGCTTATGTCACTCCTGGGCCACAACAGGGAGGGGTCTCAGGTTGAGCAGCACCCCCTTGTTTCCACTTGGGGGTCTCAGGAAGCTGGAAGTTTAAAATTTAGGGGAGCAAACATAGGTTAGGAGAGTGAGGAGTCTAGTCTTTCACAATGTCAATGTGAAGATCAAAAGGAAAATATGATAGAGAAATAGACCTCTACCCTGCCCTGATCAAATTAAGTCACATTCTGAGTTCCTCAGGTTTAGATTTCAAAATAAATTTTGAAGTACAGGATGGCAAGGCTGGTATCTTCTAAAGCACATTTCCTTGCCTTGAAAATGGCTGTTCTCTCCCACAGTGTTCACATATTTACTATTAGAAAATACTTTCAATTGTAATGCCCTGTGTTAAAGGAGTATATTAGTTTGCCAGAGCCATCATAACAAGTCATGACAGAGTGGGTGGCCTAAACAGCAGAAATTTATTTCTTTATAATTCTGGAGGCTAGATGTCCAAGATCAATGCTTTGGCAGGTTTCTTCTGAAGCCTGTTTCCTTAGCTTGCAGATGGCTGTCCTCTCCCTCAGTCTTCACATATCTTCCTCCCTCAGTCTCCACATATCTTCCTTTCGTGTGTATCTGTGTCCTAATCTCTTATTAAAAGGACACAAGTCGTATTGGATTAGGGCCCATTCTTATGACCTCATTTTACCTTAATCACCTCTTTAAAAGCCTCATCTCCAAATTCGGTCAAATTCTGATATGCCGGGGTTTAGGACTCCAACACACGAATTCTGGGGTACGCAATTCAGACCAATACAGGAGGAAACAACTTTAGATTACATCGATGGGTACAGAAAACAGAACGGTAGAAAGAAATTCAGTACAAGTTCATGGGAAATTTCGTAGCAAACGAAGATTACAGGGGGAACTTCCATTTCCTAAAATCTATAGCAAATGAAAATTTCCATGAAAGTCAGGGAAGAGACAGAGATATGTGGTATCACGTCTACCATTCAAAACTACACTGGAACACAAAGCCAGAGCTGTGGCTAGCAAGATAAATAAGAGGCATGAATATTGAAAAAAAAAAGATACTATTTGGTATTAATATGATCAGCTATGTAGAAACTTCTAAGGCATAAACATGAGGAATATTCAAAGAATAAGAAACTTCAGAACGATAGCACAAGCTAACTATAGCAAAGGCAAGAGCCTTGCCACCTAAAAGCAATAACTAATGGGAACATGTGTAAGAAAATATCCCATTCACAGCAGCAACAAAATCCAAGAATTACCTGAAAAGGATCATCACAAAAATCAATGGGGTCTTTATAGAGGCAACTATAAAAGCTTACTGAGATAAAAGTAAAATAAGTCCCAAACAAACAGTACTGTATCATATTCATTGATGGAACACACATCACTGAAAAAAATGTCCATTCTCATTTACACGCTCAGTGCCTTACCTGTAGCTGCCGAGATGACAATCGAGCTTGGGCTGCTGTCTTCTGCTCCCAGAATCAGTCTGGAAAACCACAGAAGAAAGAATTAAAAAAAAAAACAACACATCAACAATGAAATCTCAACAACAAAACATAGGTCAGCAAGGAGAGCCTCCCTCGGGGAGGCTGAGGGCTGCGTTGAATTCCTACTTGCCTTTGGGGTGAAGGAGTTCTGGGGCTAGGAGATACTGGGAATAGTTTGTGACTAGTAATAGAAGGCAGCGGACAGGAAAAGGAAGAGCAAAGTTTTTAAACTTCTGCTTCTGCTCCACTGCAGAAATCTGAGGCTGCACCTAACATCACAGATGCCAGTAGGCCTGGGGTAATATCAAGGACAGCGAGAAAGACCGCTTGACTATGACTCGAGTCTGCTAATAACCACCTAAAAACAGTCTAGTGAGAAAGGGCTGGTCTTTCTTTAAAAAAAAAAAAAAGTGTGTGTGTGTGTGTGTGTGTGTGTGTGTGTCTGTGTGTGTGTGTGTGTGTATTATAGCGGCAGAATTAAAGGATGAACTTAAAAAGGAATAGTATCACAATGAATCACCCATAGTAAGAGTAGATATTCTTTCATGAAACACGCACGCACGCGCACACACACACACACACACACACACACACTTTGAATATACACCTGGTAGAGACGTATAATGTAGAATCTATTTCTCACTATGGATGGGGGTTATAGAAAAGAAAATCACTGCACAGATAAGCTCAAAAAAGGTATGATGTCCCCAAATCAAGCTCTTTAGCCTCTTCCATGTAGAAAATACATTTGTTTTAGAATAAAGTCTAAGTCTGGCTGGTGAAGAGACCCTATGGGAAGTGGGGCTTCTTCTCTGTCATGGGTGCTGCTACTCCCCGCCCAGCATCTAGCCTGGACCCCAAAAGTATTCTTTGTAAGAGCTGCACTTGAGTAAACGATCAGAGCCGGCAGGGAGGGATAATTGCCCACTTAGTATTTAACCGAGAAGCCAGGATACGAGATGGGGAGCCCCGCGAAGAGAGGACTGAGCGGTCCACTCGTTCCAGAACAGAGTACGCCACAGAATTCTGCTTCACTGTTGACGTCACTCCCGGGAGTCTCCAGGAAGCAGTCTCAGGCTGAGCAGCGCCCCCTTGTTTCCGGCTTAGAGGTCTCAGGAAGGTGGAGGCCTTGGTCTGAGAGTAGCAGACATAGGTCGGCAGAGGAGGAGTCCAGACCCTGCCAGGTGTCGAGGTGAGGACCTGCAGGAGGATTTGCGGGCCTGACGAAATGGGGTCCAGCCCTGCCCCGTTTCTGTGGGTAGCCCCGAGAGGCCCCAGAGCATGGTTCCTGGCTGTGTTTGGGAGAAGAAGGGAGGGACGGGCCTCTGCCAGACATCAAAGTGAGGCCCCTCAGGGAGCTCCAAGCCCAGGAGGTAGGATGTAGCGTTTTGGGACTTTCGTCTCGGGAGTCCTCAGGGATGTGAGGCTCGTCTGAAGGAGTCCGACAGAGGTCAGCACCGTGAGGGAAAACCCTAAGCGGGGAGTGAGTGGAGCCCCCACCGCAGATTAAGGAGACTCGCCGACTTCCACCCCACCCCCCCACCGCCACCCCACCCCCCAC